>NW_024395622.1:0-11380 GCF_016617805.1 Bactrocera tryoni | reverse complement strand
ATTTCCTTGCATATACACACTTAGAAATCCACACCGAATTGCTTTTAATCATTAGCTTAACATATTAAAGTTACTTAACCCTCATTGTTTTACTCAAGTTGACATTAGACCATAACGGCAGTGCATTTGGAAAAAAATCCATAATTTTACATTTAGATATAAAACCGATTTTCTTGCATGTACACAGTAAGATATCCATATCGAGTTGATTCAAATCATTTGGTTAACATATTAAAGTTAACTAACCTTCTTCAACTTACAGAAGTTGGCAAAAAGCCAAAACAACAGTGCATTTGGAAAAATTACAGAATTTTACATTTAGGTATAAAACCGATTTTCTTGCATATACTCATTTAGCAATCCATATCGAGTTTATTCAAATCATTAACGTCACATATTCAAGTTAATTAACCTTCGCCATCTTACAAAGGTTGGCATAAAGCCAAAACGGCATTGCATTTTAAAAAATTCCACAATTCTACATTTAAGCATAAAACCGATTTTCTTGCATATACACATTTTGTAATATATGTCGAATGGCTTCAAATCATTAGCTTCACTATTTAAAGTTAATTAACCTTCTTCATCTTACTGAAGTTAGCATAAAGCCAAAACGGCAGTGCATTTGGAAAATTCCAGAATTTTAGGTATAAAATCGATTTTCGTGCATGTACACATTTAGAAATCCATATCAAGTTGCCTCAAGGCATTAGCTTAACATATTAAAGTTAATTTGCCTTCTTCATCTTACAGAAGTTGGCATTAAACCAAAACGACTGTGTATTTGGCAAAATTTCTGAATTTTACATTCAGCTATAAAACCGATTTCCTTGCATATACACACTTAGAAATCCACACCGAATTGCTTTTAGTCATTAGCTTAACATATTAAAGTTACTTAACCCTCATCGGTTTACTCAAGTTGACATTAGAGCATAACGGCAGTGCATTTGGAAAATAATCCGTCATTTTACATTTAGATATAAAACCGATTTTCTTGCATGTACACAGTTAGATATCCATTTCGAGTTGATTCAGATCATTAGGTTAACATATTAAAGTTAACTAACCTTCTTCAACTTACAGAAGTTGGCAAAAAACCAAAACGACTTTGTATTTGTGAAAATTCTACAATTTTACAATTATGTATAAAACGGCTTTTCTTGCATATACACATTAAGAAATACATAACAAGTTGCCTCAAATCATTAGCTTAACATTTTAAAGTTAATTAACCTTCTTCATCTTACATAAGTTGGCAAACACCCAAAACAACAGTGCATTTGGAAAAACTCCACAATTTTACATTTAGGTATAAACCCGATTTTCTTGCATATACACATTTTGTAATATATGTCGAATGGCTTCAAATCATTAGCTTGACATATTAAAGTTAATTAACCTTCTTCATCTTACTGAAGTTAGTATAAAGCCAAAACGGCAGTATATTTGGAAAATTACAGAATTTTACATTTAAGTATAAAACCGATTTTCTTGCATATACACATTTTTTATTATATGTATGTCGAATGGCTTCAAATCATTAGCTTCACTAATTAAAGTTAATTAACCTTCTTCATCTTACTGAAGTAAGCACAAAGCCAAAACGGCAGTGCATTTGGAAAATTACAGAATTTTACATTTAGGTATAAAATCGATTTTCGTGCATGTACACATTTAGAAATCCATATCAAGTTGCCTCAAATCATTAGCTTAACATATTAAAGTTAATTAACTTTCTTCACCTTACAGAAGTTTACATAAAACCAAAACGACTGTGTATTTGGAACAATTCTACAATTTCACAATTAGGTATAAAACCGCTTTTCTTGCATATACACATTAAGAAATACATATCAAGTTGCCTCAAATCATTAGCTTAACATTTTAAAGTTAATTAACCTTCATCATCTTACTCAAGTTCACAAAAAACCAAAACGGCAGTGCATTTGGAAAAAAATCCATAATTTTACATTTAGGTATAAAACCAATTTCATTTGCATGTACACAGTTACATATCCATGTCGAGTTGATTCAAATCATTAGGTTAACATATTGAAGTTAACCAACCTTGTTTAACTTGCAGAAGTTGGCAAAAAGCCAAAACGACAGTGCATTGGGAAAAATTACAGATTTTTATATTTAGGTATAAAACCGATTTTCTTGCATTTAAATAATTAGCAATCCTTATCGAGTTGATACAAATCATTAGCTTCACATATTGAAGTTTATTAACCTTCGTCATTTTACAGAAGTTTGCATAAAGCCAAAACGGCATTGCATTTGGAAAAATTCCACAATTTTACATTAAGGTATAAAACCGATTTTCTTGCATATACACATTAAAGAATACACATCAAGTTGCCTCAAATCATTAGCTTAACATTTTAGAGTTAATTAACCTTCTTCATCTTACAGAAGTTGGCATAAAACCAAAACAACAGTGCATTTGGAAAAACTCCACAATTTTACATTTAGGAATAAAACCGATTTTCGTCCATGTACACATTTAGGAATCCATATCAAGTTGCCTCAAATCATTAGCTTAACGTATTAAAGTTAACTAACCTTCTTCAACTTACAGAAGTTGGCATAAAGCCAGAACGACAGTGCATTGGGAAAAAATACAGAATTTTACATTAGGGTATAAAACCGATTTTCCTGCATTTAAACATTAAGCAATCCATATCGAGTTGATTCAAATCATTAGCTTCACATATTCAAGTAAATTAACCTTGGTCATCTTACAGAAGTTAGCATAAAGCGAAGACGGCAGTGCATTTGGAAAAATTCCGCAATTTTGCATTTAGGTATAAAACCGATTTTCCAGCATATACACATTTAGAAATCCACAACGAATTGCTTTAAATTATTAACTTCACATAATAAAGTTAATTAACCCTCATCATCTTACTCAAGTTGACATAAGACCATAACGGCAGTGCATTTGGAAAAAATTCCATAATTTTACATTTAGGTATAAAACTGACTTTCTTGCATATACACACTTAGCAATACATATCAAGTTGCGTCAAATTATTAAATTCATATATTAAAGTTAAATAACCTTCCTCAACTTACAGAAGTTGGCAAAAAGCCAAAACGACAGTGCATTGGGAAAAATTACAGAATTGTACATTTAGGTATAAAATCGATTTTCTTGCATTTAAACATTAAGCAATCCATATCGAGTGTATTCAAATATTAGCTTGACATATTCAAGTTAATTAACCTTCGTCATTTGACAGAAGTTGGCATAAAGCCAGAACGGCATTGCATTTGGACAAATTCCACAATTTTACATTTAGGTAAAAATCGATTATCTTGCATGTACACATTTAGAAATCCAGATCGAGTTGCTTCAAATCATTAGCTTAACATATTAAAGTTAATTAACTTTCTTCATCTCACAGAAGTTGGCATAAAACCAAAGCGACTGTGTATTTGGAAAAATTCTACAATTTTACACTTAGGCACAAAATCGATTTTCTTGCATGCACACATTTAGAAATCCATATCAAGTTGCTTCAAATTATTAAATTCACATATTAAAGTTAATTAACTTCCTTCAGCTTACTAAAGTTGGCATAAAGCCATAACGGCAGTGCATTTGGAAAAATTCCACAATTTTACATTCAGGTATAAAACCGATTTTCCAGCATATAGACATTTAGAAATCCACAACGAATTGCTCTAAATCATTAGCTTCACATATTAAAGTTAATTTACCCTCATCATCTTACTCAAGTTTACATAAGACCATAACGGCAGTGCATTTGGAAAAATTCCACAATTTTACATTTAGCTATAAAACCGCTTTTCTTGCATATACACATTTAGAAATATGTACATATGAAGTTGCTTCAAATTAATAACTTCATATATTAAAGATAATTTACCTTCTTTATCTTACTCAAGTTGACATAAGACCATAGCGGTGTACATATTTAGACATCCATATCAGGTTGCCTCAAATCAGTAGCTTCACATATTAAAGCTATCTAACCCTCATCATCTTACTCAAGTTGACATAAGACCATAACGGCAGTGCTTTTGGAAGAAATTCCATACTTACCTTTAGGTATAATACTACCTTTCTTGCATATACACCTTTAGAAATACATATCAAGTTGCCTCAAATCATTAACTTCAAATATTAAAGTTAATTAACCCTCATCATCTTACTCAAGTTGACATAAGACCAGAACGGCAGTGCATTTGGAAAAAAATCCATGATATTAAAATTGGGTATAAAACTGACTTTCTTGCATGAACAAATTTAGAAATCCATATCAAGTTGCTTCAAGTCATTAGCTTAACATATTAAAGTTAATAAACCCTCATCATCTTACTCAAGTTGACATAAAGCCAAAACGGCAGTGCATGTGGAAAAAAATCCATAATTTTACATTTAGGTATAAAACAGATTTTCCAGAATATACACATTTAGAAATCCATATCGAGTTGCTTCAAATTATTAAATTCATATATTAAAGTTAATTAACTTTCTTCATCTTACTCAAGTTGACATAAGACCATAGCGATGTACACATTTAGAAATCCATATCAAGTTGCTTCAAATCATTAGCTTAACATATTAAAGTTGATTAACTTTCATCATCTTACTGAAGTTGGCATAAAACTGAAACGACGGCTCATTTGGAAAAATTCTACAATTTTACATTTAGGTATTAAAACCGCTTTTCGTGCATATACACATTTAGGAGTACATATGAAGTTGCTTCAAATTATTAAATTCACATATTAAAGTTAATTAACCCTCATCGTCTTACTCAAGGTGACATAAGACCATAACGGCGGTGCATTTGGAAAAAAAATTCATAATTTTACATTTGGGTATAAAACTGGCTTTCATGCATGTACACATTTAGAAATCCATATCGAGTTGCTTCAAATTATTAAATTCATATATTAAAGTTAATTAACTTTCTTCATCTTACTCAAGTTGACATAAGACCATAGCGATGTACACATTTAGAAATCCATATCAAGTTGCCTCAAATCAGTAGCTTAACATATTAAAGTTAATTAACCTTCTTCATCTTACAGAAGTTGGCATACAACCAAAACGACAGTGCATTTGGAAAAAATCCATAATTTTACATTTAGGTATAAAACCGCTTTTCTAGCATATACACATTTAGACATCCATATTAAGTTGCCTCAAATCAGTAGCTTCACATATTAAAGTAAATTAACCCTCATCATTTTACTCAAGTTGACATAAGACCATGACGGCAGTGCATTTGGAAAAAATTCCATAATTTTAAATTTGGGTATAAAACTGGCTTTCATGCATGTACACATTTAGAAATTCATATCGAGTTGCTTCAATTTATTAAATTCATATATTAAAGTTAATTAACTTTCTTCATCTTACTCAAGTTGACATAAGACCATAGCGATGTACACATTTAGAAATCCATATCAAGTTGCCTCAAATCAGTAGCTTATCATATTAAAGTAAATTAACCTTCTTCATCTTACAGAAGTTGGCATACAACCAAAACGACAGTGCATTTGGAAAAAATCCATAATTTCACATTTAGGTATAAAACCGCTTTTCTAGCATATACACATTTAGAAACACATATGAAGTTGCTTCAAATCATTAACTTCATATATTAAAGTTAATTAACCCTCATCATCTTACTAAAGTTGACATAAGACCATAACGGCAGTGCATTTGGAAAAAATTCCATAATTTTAAATTTGGGTATAAAACAGACTTGCTTGCAGGTACACATTTAGAAATCCATATCAAGTTGCTTAAAATCATTAGCTTAACATATTAAAGTTAATTAACTTTCTTCATCTTACTGAAGTTGGCATAAAACCGAAACGACAGTGCATTTGGAAAAATTCTACAATTTTACATTTAGGTATAAAACCGCTTTTCTTGCATATACACATTTAGGAATACATATGAAGTTGCTTCAAATTATTAAATTCTCATATTAAAGTTAATTAACCCTCATCATCTTACTCAAGGTGACATAAGACCATAACGGCAGTGCATTTGGAAAAAAATACATAATTTTAAATTTAGGTATAAAACCGATTTTCTTGCATGTACACAGTTAGAAATCCAAATCGAGTTGATTCAAATCATTAGCTCAACGTATTAAAGTTAAACAACCTTCTTCAAATTACAGAAGTTGGCATAAAGCCAAAACAGTGCATTGGGAAAAATTACAGAATTTTACATTTATATATAAAACCGATTTTCCAGCATTTAAACATTTAGCAATCCATATCGAGTTGATTCAAATCATTAACTTTACATATCAAAGTTAATTAACCTTCTTCATCTTACAGAAGTTGGCATAAAGCCAAAATGCCAGTGCATTTGGCAGAATTTAAGAATTTTACGTTTAGGTATAAAACCGATTTTCTTGCATATGCACACTTAGAAATCCACACCGAATTGCTTTAAATCATTAGCTTCACATATTAAAGTTTATTAACCTTCATCGTTTTACCCAAGTTGACATAAGACCATAACGGCAGTGCATTTGGAAAAAAATCCATACTTTTACATTTAGGTATAAAACCGATTCTCTTGCTTGTACAAGTTAAGAATGCTTGCACAAACTCGCTAACCTGTGAACACTTATTTGATCGTACTTTTTGTTTAAGCTCAACTTCATTACACAACACTCTTTTTGTATTAGTTGAACTAAGTTTGAGTGATTTCGTCATTGGACATGCGCACTAAGCAACTTGCTCTCGCGCTTGATTTAAGTCGTGACAACAGCACTTTCAGATTACAACAAATACATGAGACGAATAACGATTGTTGCATTGTCTAGCGGAAAGCGTTGGTGAAACTTCTTCGAGCTTGGTTTGGTTGAGCGAAGAACTTTTGTAAAGAGGCAGAATAAAGATTAACGTGGACAACGAAAGTTGAGTTTTATTGAATTATTTTAAGTGGCGCCCAACGTGGGGCCTGTCGAGAAAATTCTATTCGCAACTTGTTTTGAACGGTCGATTTGATCAATTCTACAAGTATTATTCCTATAAGGAAGGACGAACCAAGCGGCATCGTGGGAGTTCTCCATTCGAGTCTTTACTCTTCATTTTAAGCTTGGCAAACCAGAATTAGAAATTTGTTGAAATTATGTAAGTAATGATCGAAATTGATAATTGTTCAATAGTGAAAAATTAAAAAAAATTAAAAAAAAATATAAAATTTGATATTGACGTCAAATAAATTAAAACTGTATGTATGTCAGTGCCTTTTTTAAGTGTTGTTGGATCATAGCGAGTTACGTAACATACACGTGTTGAAAAGTTAATTGATTAATTGAAATTTTCGTAATACAAGTTGGTTCCATAATTTTTTCCATCGTTAAAAACTGCAAGATTGCGAACTCTATATGAGAAGAGAAAAATTGAAATATAGATTTCAAAAACCCGTTTTGCGAGCTGGGAAAGCGTAGTAGGATTGTATTCCAAATAGCGTATTTAACACCCACTAAGAAAGGCAAACTCAAGTCAAAATTTTCTCAACATATCTAAGTTATTCCAATTAAGCAGGATATACTTATAAATTTATCTGCAGCTTTGAGAATATAAGAGGATTAAAACTTTTAATTAATAAACTTATAGCATTTTCTATTGTTCATTTGTTTAATGTTATATAGCGGTAATTTCTCTTTGTATCAAAATTCAAAATGGAGGTCACACGAGAATAGGTCTCTGTTAACCCCTCAATAGATTCTAAAAATTCTAGTCTCGACTTAATAAAATCTTGACCGGAATTTAGTGGCGATGCCTCATCTTATCCTGCTTGGCGCTCTGCGGCCAACTTCGCTATTAATTACTATCCCGAAGGTTCAGAAAGGTATTACGTTGCAATGGGTATTTTTAGAAATAAAATTACAGGTGCAAGGAACTCGACGTTATCATCTTTCAATACCGTACTTAATTTTAAAGCAATAATTGCTAGGTTAGACCAAACATACGCAGACAAGAGACCCGTTCATGTTCTAGAATCGGAATTAAGCATTCTAAGGCAAGGAAACCTGACAATAACAGACTATTACGACGCAGTGGACAAACACTTGACGCTTATCATAAATAAGCAAATAATGGCGAACAACGGTAATACTGAAGTTATAAAAGCTTTTAATGATCGTGCAAGAGAAAATGCCCTTCGTGTTTTTATATCGGGCCTTCGCCGTCCGCTATGCGATATCCTTTTCTCCTCAGAACCAAAGGATTTGCCCACAGCATTGGCCACGCAGGAGCTTGAGATGAACCACAAACGCTATGATTTCGCGCAAACATTTGCGATGGGTAATTTATTAAAGCCAAATAAGGCAAGAACAACTATGCCACAGTATAATTTTCCGCAAGAAAACCAACAAAATCGTTCAATTAATTATAATAATAGATCAGTTTCAATGGATGTCGATGCTGGCACGTCTATGTATCGAAATCGTAATCCTTATCAAAATAACGCAATCGTCTCTCTACAACCCAATCAAGCCATAGTATTTAAACGTCCTCGTGAGCATTCTGGTTCTTTTCAAAAACCTTACCCGAAGACTCAACGTGTAAATTTTATGCCAGTACAAATTGGCACAGTTTCTGACGAATCTGAAAACGATGAACATTATTATGCTTTTCATTTTTACACCGACAGCAACTACCGCGATGGGCCCAACCATATAAGCGATTGTAAAGTTAATTCAGAGATTAACTTTTTAAACTGAAGTCGCTCCTACCATTTATCACTAAAACAACAGCAGATGGTCGGGAGCTTAAACTATTAATTGATACGGGTACCTCGAAAAATTGTATAAAAAATCTTCCATTTCTTAACGGAATTAAACAAAGTTATACTCCTTTTACATTGAAATCACTAAACGGGATTAATTTCATAAACAGAAAATGCCTGATCAATGTCCTTAACCACACCTCAACCTTTTACTTACTTAATAATCTTAAAACGTTTGATGGTATAATCGGTTAAGACTTCCTTAAAGAAATTGGGGCGAAAATTGACTTCGATGCTGGATATCTGCATTATCAGAATAGTTACGTAAAACTTCAGTATCTCTGCTGCAATCAAATTAACTTGATTACAATTAACGAAGATTCTGTTCCTGATAATATTCGATCTGAATTCGACCAATTGATTAATAATAATACGAATGCGTTTGCACATCCAGACCGTGCCCTTCCATACAACACGAACGTGGAGGCTACAATAAGTACTACCACGGATGACCCAATTTTTAGCAAAAGTTACCCGTATCCAATGTCAGCAACAGAGTTCATAAATTCAGAAATTAAGTCACTCCTAAAGGACAGTATAATACGCAAGTCGTCATCACCTTATAATTCCCCTGTCCATGTAGTAACCAAAAAAGGCCTTGATGAAAATGGCAAGCAAAAGTTACGGCTGGTGATCGATTTTAGAAAAATCAACGAAAATACTACCTCTGATCGATATCCCATACCTGACACTTCCGTTATTTTGTCTAACTTAGGAAAGTCCAAGTATTTTACTACTCTAGATTTAAAATCAGGATTTCACCAAATTAATTTACGTGAAAGGGATAGACCGAAAACGGCGTTCAATATAAATAATGGGAAGTACGAATTTTGTCGCTTGCCATTTGGTTTGAAAAATGCTCCAAGCATTTTTCAACGAGCAATCGATGATATTCTTCGCAAAGAAATCGGTAAAATATGTCATGTATCGACGACATAATTATTTTTGAAGTGAAACTTCTTTACGCGCGCTTGGTTTGGGGAGTAAGCTGACGAACGCGTTACGAAAAGTGTGATCAGGCGAGGCAAACGGTAATTGGTGGGGGATATAGGCAAGCGTCAGCAGTGCGCGCGCACATTTTTCTTTCTTTCTCTTACAGCTGGGAAATGAAATATGTGTATACTTCAGTCAGTAGTTCGTTTGCGAGTTTACTAGCGTTACGCGAACGGTGATAGTTTGGTTATTTTATTGTAATTTACTGTAATTTTATTGCGTTTTGAACAATTTTATGAATTAATATTGTTCAATACATTCAATATTTTACGTTTAAAGTGAATAAAATTGTAAATTTATTTTAAAGTTTGTGTTATGTGAATTTTCGGGTAAATAATAACAAATTATGGAGGAAAGTGACACAGACTCCGAGTATCAAAGCGGTGCTTTAGGACCACCAACTAAGAAGAAATTACGAACGGAAATTGTGCATAAAAAGTGTGTGACAACAGATTCAAGACAAGATTTTAAACACAAAAAGTTGGTAAAAAACTTCGACAAAAAGCTTCCGCTTACGTTGCGGCACATAATATTGATAAACATGCCGTCCCAATAGAACGCAGAACATCTACCATTGCCATGAATAATAACAAAACAGTAAATGCAAAACGTAATCATTTTCCTTTAGTATCAGGATGTGCCATGACAATTCATAAATCTCATGGTGGAACATTCGATGGAGTAGTTTATGAATATCAAAGGACTCATTCTTTATCATTACTTTATGTTGCTCTATCACGAGTTACCAGTATTGACGGACTGTACATAGTACCAAAAGACAATGATAATAGATTTTATCATGGGCGAAAAAATGATACATCGATCATATCTTTACAAGACGAATTTCGCCGATTATCGTTGAACACATTGTCAACAATAGGTAGATTAAAGCGAAAAAATGTTAGATCAGCAGGAGTGGCAATTTATCAGAAATCGAATGATACCTCGAATATAGTAACTTCGAACATGGACATTCTATTACGACATATTCGTGAAGTTGATATTGGTCAGTCATCAATTGGTGATATACATATGTGCTGCTCAGTGTGTTTTGGACGATGAAACAAACATCATAATGGTAGTTGTTTACATTTCGGCCAATAACACAGATAATAATATCATAAAGTTTATATACAGAAGACTTATGATTTATGGTCGAGTAGGTTCTGAAGAACTAGGAGAAAACTATCATACGTTGCCACTAATCGTAGCAGGAAATTTCAATATCAATTTCGCATCCGAAGATGGACAACTCTTGATAAACTTTCTACGAGATAAATTAGAATTACAAATGAATAATGACCGTAATGAGCCAACTACAAGACATGGAACAACAACCTATGCAGTTTTTTCTAGATTTCTGTCTAATTTTAATTCTAAAATATATGTATCGTATTTCTCGTATCATAAGCCTATTGTCTCGGTTTTACAGTCAACTACAGTAATTACTGATGTACCCAATAATAAAAATAACGAATAAAACAATGAAAAAAAATAAAAGATCTATGCAAAAATATTAATTTACTAATGAAAACATAAAATAAATTTAAATATTTGTAGGAAATGAATATATGTATATGT
>NW_024395621.1:0-9034 GCF_016617805.1 Bactrocera tryoni | reverse complement strand
CAGGGGCGTGGCAATAGTGTTCACAAGAAAAAGTAGTTGTTTGGGAAAAATCACATTTTTTAACTTTGTAAACGCTCTAGCGGCTAAAGTATTTGACCTAGGTGAGTCAAATAATTTGCGTTGGTTAGATAAATCGAAGAGCTGCCAAGAAAACTAGCGCTTGCCGCCTAAACTTTACCAGGGTCGTGGCAAGAGTGTTCACAAAATATGTAGTTTTTTCAGAAAAATCACATTTTTTTTAACTTTGTACACGCTCTAGCGGCTAAAGTATTTGACCTAGGTTTGCCGAATAAATTGCATTAATTAGCGAGATCGAAGAGCTTCCAGGAAAACTAGCGCTCGTCCCCTAAGCGTCATCAGGGGCGTGGATGTAGTTTTCACAAGAAAATGTAGTTGTTTGGGAAAAATCACATTTTTTTTACTTTGTAAACGCTCTAGCGGCTAAAGTAATTGACCCAGGTGGGTCAAATAAATTGCGTTAGTGAGCGAGATCGAAGAGCTTCCAGGAAAACTAGCGCTCGTCCCCTAATCGTCACCAGGGGCGTGGCAATAGTGTTCACAAGAAAAAGTAGTTGTTTGGGAAAAATCACATTTTTTTAACTTTGTAAACGCTCTAGCGACTAAAGTATTTGACCTAGGCGAGCGAAATAAATTGCTTTGGTTATATAAATCGAAGGGTTTCAAGGTAAACTAGCGCTCGTCCCCTAAGTGTCACCAGGGTCGTGGCAATAGTGTTCACAATAAATGTAGTTTTTTCAGAAAAATTACATTTTTTTTAACTTTGTACACGCTCTAGCGGCTAAAGTATTTGACCCAGGCGAGTCCAGTAAATTGTGTTGGTTAGCGAGATCGAAGAGCTTCCGGGAAAACTAGTGCTCGTCCCCTAAGCGGCATCAGGGTCGTGGCAATAGTGTTCACAAAATATGTAGTTTTTTCAGAAAAATCTCATTTTTTTTAAATTTGTAAACGCTCTAGCGGCTAAAGTATTTGACCCAGGCGAGTCCAGTAAATTGTGTTGGTTAGCGAGATCGAAGAGCTTCCGGGAAAACTAGTGCTCGTCCCCTAAGCGCCATCAGGGTCGTGGCAATATCGTTCACAAGAAAATGTAGTTGTTTGGGAAAAATCACATGTTTTAACTTTGTAAACGTTCTAGCGGTTAAAGTAATTGACCCAGGTGGGTCAAATAAATTGCATTAGTGAGCGAGATCGAAGAGCTGTCGGGAAAACTAGCGCTCGTCCCCTAAGCGTCACCAGGGGCGTGGGTATAGTGTTCACAAGAAAATGTAGTTGTTTGGGAAAAATCACATTTTTTTTTTTACTTTGTAAACGCTCTAGCGGCTAAAGTAATTGACCCAGGTGGGCCAAATAAATTGCATTAGTGAGCGAGATCGAAGAGCTTCTAGGAAAACTAGCGCTCGTCCCCTAAGCGTCACCAGGGTCGTGGCAATAGTGTTCACAAAAAAAAGTAGTTGTTTGGGAAAAATCACATTTTTTTTTAACTTTGTAAACGTTCTAGCGGCTAAACTATTTGACCTAGGTTTGCCGAATAAATTGCATTAATTAGCGAGATCGAAGAGTTTCCAGGAAAAGTAGCGCGCGTCCCCTAAGCGTCACCAGGGGCGTGGGTATAGTGTTCACAAGAAAAAGTAGTTGTTTGGGAAAATCACATTTTTTTTAACTTTGTTAACATTCTAGCGGCTAAACTATTTGACCTATGTTTGCCGAATAAATTGCATTAATTAGCGAGATCGAAGAGTTTCCAGGAAAAGTAGCGCCCGTCCCCTAAGCGTCACCAAGGGCGTGGGTATAGTGTTCACAAAAAAAGGTAGTTGCTTGGGAAAAATCACATTTTTTTTAACTTTTTAAACGTTCTAGCGGTTAAACTATTTGACCAAGGTTGGTCGAATAAAATGCATTAGTTAGCGAGATCGAAGGGCTTCCAGGAAACTATCGGTCGTCTTCTAAGCGTCACCCGCGGCGTGGCAATAGTGTTCACAAGAAAATGTGGTTATTTGGGAAAAATCACATTTTTTTTAACTTTGTAAACGCTCTAGCTGCGAAAGTAGTTGGCCTTGGCGAGTGAAATAAACAGCATTGGTTAGATAAATCGAAGAGTTTCCAGGAAAGCAAGCACTCGTCCCATAAGCGTCACCAGGGGCGTGGCAATAGTGTTCACAAAAAATTTAGTTTTTTCAGAAAAATTACATTTTTTTTAACTTTGTAAACTTTCTAGCGGCTAAACTATTTGGCTTAGGATTGCCGAATAAATTGCATTAATTAGCGAGATCGAAGAGATTCCAGGAAAACTAGTGCTCGTCCCCTAAGCGTCACCAGGGGCGTGGCAATAGTGTTCACAAGAAAAAGTAGTTGTTTGGGAAAAATCACATTTTTTTAACATTGTGAACGCTGTAGCGGCTAAAGTATTTGACCTAGGCGAGTGAAATAAATTGCATTGGTTAGATAAATCGAAGAGTTTCCAGGAAAACTAGCGCTCGTTCCCTAAGCGTCACCAGGGTCGTGGCAATAGTGTTCACAAAAAATTTAGTTTTTTCAGAAAAATTACATTTTTTTTAACTTTGTAAACGTTCTAGCGGCTAAATTTAGCGAGATCGAAGAGCTTCCAGGAAAACTAGCGCTCGTCCCCTAAGCGTCACGAGGGCCGTGGGTATAGTGTTCACAAGAAATTGTAGTTGTTTGGGAAAAATTACATCTTTTTTAACTTTGTAAGCGCTATAGGGGCTACAGTATTTGACCTAAGCGAGTGAAGTAAATTGCATTGGTTAGATAAATCGAAGAGTTTCCAGGAAAACTAGCGCTCGTCCCTTAAGCGTCACCAGGGGCGTGGCAATGGTGTTCACAAGAAAAAGTAGTTTTTTCAGAAAAATCACATTTTTTTTAACTTTGTAAACGCTCTAGCGGCTAAAGTATTTGACCCAGGCGAGTCCAGTGAATTGTGTTGGTTAGCGAGATCGAAGAGCTTCCGGGAAAACTAGTGCTCGTCCCCTAAGCGCCATCAGGGTCGTGGCAATATCGTTCACAAGAAAATGTAGTTGTTTGGGAAAAATCACATGTTTTAACTTTGTAAACCTTCTAGCGGTTAAAGTAATTGACCCAGGTGGGTCAAATAAATTGCATTAGTGAGCGAGATCGAAGAGCTGTCGGGAAAACTAGCGCTCGTCTCCTAAGCGTCACCAGGGGCGTGGGTATAGTGTTGACAAGAAAATGTAGTTGTTTGGGAAAAATCACATTTTTTTTTTTACTTTGTAAACGCTCTAGCGGCTAAAGTAATTGACCCAGGTGGGCCAAATAAATTGCATTAGTGAGCGAGATCGAAGAGCTTCTAGGAAAACTAGCGCTCGTCCCCTAAGCGTCACCAGGGTCGTGGCAATAGTGTTCACAAAAAAAAGTAGTTGTTTGGGAAAAATCACATTTTTTTTTAACTTTGTAAACGTTCTAGCGGCTAAACTATTTGACCTAGGTTTGCCGAATAAATTGCATTAATTAGCGAGATCGAAGAGTTTCCAGGAAAAGTAGCGCGCGTCCCCTAAGCGTCACCAGGGGCGTGGGTATAGTGTTCACAAGAAAAAGTAGTTGTTTCGGAAAATCACATTTTTTTTAACTTTGTTAACATTCTAGCGGCTAAACTATTTGACCTATGTTTGCCGAATAAATTGCATTAATTAGCGAGATCGAAGAGTTTCCAGGAAAAGTAGCGCCCGTCCCCTAAGCGTCACCAGGGGCGTGGGTATAGTGTTCACAAGAAAATGTAGTTGTTTGGGAAAAATCACATTTTTTTTTTAGCTTTTTAAACGTTCTAGCGGTTAAACTATTTGACCTAGGTTGGTCGAATAAATTGCATTAGTTAGCGAGATCGAAGGGCTTCCAGGAAACTATCGGTCGTCTTCTAAGCGTCACCCGCGGCGTGGCAATATTGTTCACAAGAAAATGTGGTTGTTTGGGAAAAATCACATTTTTTTTAACTTTGTAAACGCTCTAGCTGCGAAAGTAGTTGGCCTTGGCGAGTGAAATAAACAGCATTGGTTAGATAAATCGAAGAGTTTCCAGGAAAGCAAGCACTCGTCCCATAAGCGTCACCAGGGGCGTGGCTGTGGTGTTCACAAGAAATTGTAGTTGTTTGGGAAAAATTACATCTTTTTTAACTTTGTAAACGCTATAGGGGCTACAGTATTTGACCTAAGCGAGTGAAGTAAATTGCATTCGTTAGATAAATCGAAGAGTTTCCAGGAAAACTAGCGCTCGTCCCCTAAGCGTCACCAGGGGCGTGGCAATGGTGTTCACAAAAAAATAATTTTTTGAGCAAAATCACATTTTTTTAACTTTGTAAACATTCTTGCGGCTAAAGTATTTGACCTAGGATAGTCAAATAAATTGCATTGGTTAGATAAATCGAAGGGCTTCCAGGAAAATTAGCACTCGTCTCTTAATCGATACCAGGGGCGTGACAACAGTGTTCACAAAAAATGTAGTTTTTTCAGAAAAATCACATTTTTTTTTTAACTTTGTAAACGTTCTAGCGGCTAAACTATTTGACCTAGGTTGGTCGAATAAATTGCATTAGTTAGCGAGATCGAAGGGCTTCCAGGAAACTATCGGTCGTCTTCTAAGCGTCACCCGCGGCGTGGCAATAGTGTTCACAAGAAAATGTGGTTGTTTGGGAAAAATCACATTTTTTTTAACTTTGTAAACGCTCTAGCTGCGAAAGTAGTTGGCCTTGGCGAGTGAAATAAACAGCATTGGTTAGATAAATCGAAGAGTTTCCAGGAAAGCAAGCACTCGTTTTCTAGACGCCACCGGGGGCGTGGCAATAGTGTACACAAGAAAATGTAGTTGTTTGGGAAAAATTACATCTTTTTTAACTTTGTAAACGCTATAGGGGCTACAGTATTCGACATAGGCGAGTGAAATAAATTGCATTGGTTAGATAAATCGAAGAGCTTCCAGGAAAACTAGCGCTCGTCCCCTAAGCGTCACCAGGGCCGTGGGTATAGTGTTCACAAGAAAATGTAGTTGTTTGGGAAAAATCACATTTTTTTTTACTTTGTAAACGCTCTAGCGGCTAAAGTAATTGACCCAGGTGGGTCAAATAAATTGCATTAGTTAGCGAGATCGAAGAGCTTCCAGGAAAATTAGCGCTCGTCCCCTGAGCGTCACCAGGGGCGTGGCAATAGTATTCATAAAAAATGTAGTTTTTTTCAGAAAAATCACATTTTTTTAACTTTGTAAACGCTCTAGCGGCTAAAGTATTCGACCTAGGCGAGTGAAATAAATTGCATTGGTTAGATAAATCGAAGAGTTTCCAGGGAAACTAGCGTTCGTCCCTTAAGCGTCACCAGGGGCGTGGCAATGGTGTTCACAAGAAAAAGTAGTTGTTTGGGAAAAATCACATTTTTTTAACTTTGTAAACGCTCTAGCGACTAAAGTAATTGACCCAGGTGAGCGAAATAAATTGCCTTGGTTATATAAATCGAAGGGTTTCAAGGAAAACTAGCGCTCGTCCCCTAAGTGTCACCAGGGTCGTGGCAATAGTGTTCACAATAAATGTAGTTTTTTCAGAAAAATTACATTTTTTTTAACTTTGTACACGCTCTAGCGGCTAAAGTATTTGACCTAGGTGAGTCAAATAAATCGCGTTGGTTAGATAAATCGAAGAGCTGCCAAGAAAACTAGCGCTTGCCGCCTAAACTTTACCAGGGTCGTGGCAAGAGTGTTCACAAAATATGTAGTTTTTTCAGAAAAATCTCATTTTTTTTAAATTTGTAAACGCTCTAGCGGCTAAAGTAGTTGGCCACAGCGAGTGAAATAAATTGCATTAATTAGCGAGATCGAAGAGCTTCCAGGAAAACTAGCGCTCGTCCCCTAAGCGTCATCAGGGGCGTGGATGTAGTTTTCACAAGAAAATGTAGTTGTTTGGGAAAAATCACATTTTTTTAACTTTGTAAACGCTCTAGCGACTAAAGTATTTGACCTAGGCGAGAGAAATAAATTGCTTTGGTTATATAAATCGAAGGGTTTCAAGGAAAACTAGCGCTCGTCCCCTAAGTGTCACCAGGGTCGTGGCAATAGTGTTCACAATAAATGTAGTTTTTTCAGAAAAATTACATTTTTTTTAACTTTGTACACGCTCTAGCGGCTAAAGTGTTTGACCTAGGTGAGTCAAATAAATCGCGTTGGTTAGATAAATCGAAGAGCTGCCAAGAAAACTAGCGCTTGCCGCCTAAACTTTACCAGGGTCGTGGCAATAGTGTTCACACTAAAGGAATTTTTTTTAGAAAAATCTCATTTTTTTTAAATTTGTAAACGCTCTAGCGGCTAAAGTAGTTGGCCCCAGCGAGTGAAATAAATTGCATTGGTAAGATAAATCGAAGAGTTTCCAGGAAAACTGCCCCCTAGCCCCTAAACCCTACCAGTGGCGTGGCAATGGTTTTCACAAAAAATTAATTTTTTGAGCAAAATCACATTTTTTTAACTTTGTTAAAACTCTAGTGGCTAAAGTATTTGACCTAGGCGAGTCAAATTAAGTGCATTGATTAGATAAATCGAAGAGCTTCCAGGAAAACTAGCGCTCGTCCCCTAAACGTCGCCAGGGGCGTGGCAATGGTGTTCACAAGAAAAAGTAGTTGTTTGGGAATAATCACATTTTTTTAACTTTGTAAACGCTCTAGCGGCTAAAGTATTCGACCTAGGCGAGTGAAATAATTTGCATTGGTTAGATAAATCGAAGAGCTTCCAGGAAAACTGGCGGTCGTCCCTTAAGCGTCACCAGGGGCGTGGCAATAGTGTTCACAAGAAAAAGTAGTTGTTTGGGAAAAATCACATTTTTTTAAATTTGTAAACGCTCTAGCGGCTAAAGTATTCGACCTAGGCGAGTGAAATAAATTGCATTGGTTAGATAAATCGAAGAGCTTCCAGGAAAACTAGCACCTGCCCCCTAAACTCTACCAGGGTCGTGGCAATAGTGTTCACAAAAAAAAGTAGTTGTTTGGGAAATATCACATTTTTTTAAATTTGTATACGCTCTAGCGGCTAAAGTATTCGACCTAGGCGAGTGAAATAAATTACATTGGTTAGACAAATCGAAGAGCTTCCAGAAAAACTAGCGCTCGTCCCCTAAGCGTCACCAGGGTCGTGGCAATAGTGTTCACAAGAAAAAGTAGTAGTTTGGGAAAAATCACATTTTTTAACTTTGTAAACGCTCTAGCGGCTAAAGTATTCGACCTAGGCGAGTGAAATAATTTGCATTGGTTAGATAAATCGAAGAGCTTCCAGGAAAACTAGCGCTCGTCCCTTAAGCGTCACCAGGGGCGTGGCAATAGTGTTCACAAGAAAAAGTAGTTATTTGGGAAAAATCACATTTTTTTAACTTTGTAAACGCTCTAGCGGCTAAAGTATTCGACCTAGGCGAGTGAAATAATTTGCATTGGTTAGATAAATGTAAAAATAAAATAAATCGAAGGGTTTCAAGGAAAACTAGCGCTCGTCCCCTAAGTGTCACCATTGTCGTGGCAATAGTGTTCACAATAAATGTAGTTTTTTCAGAAAAATTACATTTTTTTTAACTTTGTACACGCTCTAGCGGCTAAAGTATTTGACCTAGATAAATCGAAGAGCTTTCAAGAAAACTAGCACTTGCCGCCTAAACTTTACCAGGGTCGTGGCAATAGTGTTCAAAATTAATGTAGTTTTTTCAGAAAAATCACATTTTTTTTAACTTTGTACACGCTCTAGCGGCTAAAGTATTTGACCTAGGTTTGCCGAATAAATTGCATTAATTAGCGAGATCGAAGAACTTCCAGGAAAACTAGCACTCGTCCCTAAGCGTCACCAGGGGCGTGGCAATAGTGTTCACAAGAAAAAGTAGTTGTTTGGGAAAAATCACACTTTTTTAACTTTGTAAACGCTCTAGCGGCTAAAGTATTCGACCTAGGCGAGTGATATAAATTGCATTGGTTAGATAAATCGAAGAGCTTCCAGGAAAACTAGCGCTCGTCCCCTAAGTGTCACCATTGTCGTGGCAATAGTGTTCACAATAAATGTAGTTTTTTCAGAAAAATTACATTTTTTTTTAACTTTGTACACGCTCTAGCGGCTAAAGTATTTGACCTAGATAAATCGAAGAGCTTTCAAGAAAACTAGCACTTGCCGCCTAAACTTTACCAGGGTCGTGGCAAGAGTGTTCACAAAATATGTAGTTTTTTCAGAAAAATCACATTTTTTTTAACTTTGTACACGCTCTAGCGGCTAAAGTATTTGACCTAGGTGAGTCAAATAAATCGCGTTGGTTAGATAAATCGAAGAGCTGCCAAGAAAACTAGCGCTTGCCGCCTAAACTTTACCAGGGTCGTGGCAAGAGTGTTCACAAAATATGTAGTTTTTTCAGAAAAATCTCATTTTTTTTAAATTTGTAAACGCTCTAGCGGCTAAAGTAGTTGGCCACAGCGAGTGAAATAAATTGCATTAATTAGCGAGATCGAAGAGCTTCCAGGAAAACTAGCGCTCGTCCCTAAGCGTCACCAGGGGCGTGGCAATAGTGTTCACAAAAAATTTAGTTTTTTTCAGAAAAATTACATTTTTTTTAACTTTGTAAACGTTCTGGCGGCTAAACTATTTGACCTAGGTTTGCCGAATAAATTGCGTTAATTAGCGAGATCGAAGAGCTTCCAGGAAAACTAGCGCTCGTCCCCTAAGCGCCATCAGGGTCGTGGCAATAGCGTTCACAAGAAAATGTAGTTTTTTCAGAAAAATCACATTTTTTTTAACTTTGTAAACGCTATAGCGGCTAAAGTATTTGACCCAGGCGAGTCCAGTAAATTGTGTTGGTTAGCGAGATCGAAGAGCTTCTGGGAAAACTAGTGCTCGTCCCCTAAGCGCCATCAGGGTCGTGGCAATAGCGTTCACAAGAAAATGTAGTTGTTTGGGAAAAATCACATGTTTTTAACTTTGTAAACGTTCTAGCGGTTAAAGTAATTGACCCAGGTGGGTCAAATAAATTGCATTAGTGAGCGAGATCGAAGAG
>NW_024395620.1:0-8102 GCF_016617805.1 Bactrocera tryoni | reverse complement strand
TAATCTGAAGCAACTCAATATCAATTGCTTAATGTATATATACAAGAGAATCGACTTTATACCTAAATATAAGATTGTTGAATGCTTCCAAATGCGTTGCCGTTATGGCTTTATTTCAACTTCAGTAAGATGAAGAGGGATAATTATCTTAAATAAGTGAAGTAAATGATTTGAAGCAACTCAATGTCGATCGCTAGATGTGTATATACAAGAAAATCGACTTTATACCTAAATATAAGATTGTGGAATTTTTCCAAATACACTGCCGTTACGGTTTAAGTCAACTTCAGTAAGATGAAGAAGGTTAATTAACTTAAATATGTGAAGATAATAATCTGAAGCAACTCAATATCAATTGCTTAATGTGTATATACAAGAATATCGACTTTATACCTAAATATAAGATTGTTGAATGCTTCCAAATGCGTTGCCGTTATGGCTTTATTTCAACTTCAGTAAGACGAAGAGGGATAATTATCTTAAATAAGTGAAGTAAATGATTTGAAGAACTCAATATCGATTGAAAAATGTGTATATACGAGAAAATCGACTTTATACCTAAATATAAGATTGCTAAATTCTTCCAAATGCACTGCCGTTATGGCTTTATGTCAACTTCAGTAAGATGAAGAAGGGTAATTAACTTAAATAAGTGAGGTAAATGATTTTAAGAACTCAATATCGATTGCTAAAGGTGTATATACAAGAAAATCGACTTTATACCTAAATATAAGATTGTGGAATTTTTCCAAATATACTGCCGTTACGGTTTATGTCAACTTCAGTAAGATGAAGAAGGTTAATTAACTTAAACATGTGAAGATAATAATCTGAAGCAGCTCAATATCAATTGCTTAATGTGTATATACAAGATAATCGAATTTATACCTAAATATAAGACTGTTGAATGCTTCCAAATGCGTTGCCGTTATGGCTTTATTTCAACTTCAGTAAGATGAAGAGGGATAATTATCTTAAATAAGTGAAGTAAATGATTTGACGAACTCCATATCGATTGATAAATGTGTATATAGAAGAAAATCGACTTTATACCTAAATATAAGATTGCGAATATCCTTTAAATGCACTGCCGTTATGGCTTTATGTCAACTTCAGTAATATGAAGAAGGTTAATTAACTTAAATATGTGAAGATAATAATCTGAAGCAACTCAATATAAATTGCTTAATGTGTATATACAAGAAAATCGACTTTATACCTAAATATAAGATTGTTGATTGCTTCCAAATGCGTTGCCGTTATGGCTTTATTTTAACTTCAGTAAGATGAAGAAGGATAATTATCTTAAATAAGTGAAGTAAATGATTTGAAGCAACTCAGTGTCGATCGCTAGAAGTGTATAGACAAGAAAATCGACTTTATACCTAAATATAAGATTGTGGAGTGCTTCCAAATGCACTGCCGTTATTGCTTTATGTCCACTTCAGTATGATGAAGAGGGATAATTATCTTAAATAAGTGAAGTAAATGATTTGGAGCAACTCAATATCGGTTGCTATTGTGTATAGACAAGAAAATCGACTTTATACCTAAATATAAGATTGCTGAATTCTTCCAAATGCACTGCCGTTATGGCTTTATGTCAACTTTAGTAAGATGAAGAAGGTTAATTAACTCAAATAAGTGAGGTAAATGATTTGAAGCAACTCAATGTCGATCGCAAGATGTGTATAGACAAGAAAATCGACTTTATACCTAAATATAAGATTGCGGAATTTTTTAAAATGCACTGCCGTTATGGCTTTATGTCCACCTCAGTAATATGAAGACGGTTAATTAACTAACATAAGTGAGGTAATTGATTTGAAGAACTCAATATCGGTTGCTGAATGTGTATAGACAAGAAAATCGACATCATACCCAAATATAAGATTGCGGAATTCTTCCAAATGCACTGCCGTTATGGCTTTATGCCAACTTCAGTAAGATGACGAAGGTTAATTAACTTAAATAAGTGAGGTAAATGATTTGAAGAACTCAATATCGATTGCTAAAGGTGTATATACAAGAAAATCGACTTTATACCTAAATATAAGATTGCGAAATTTTTCCAAATGCGCTGCCGTTATGGCTTTATGTCCATTTCAGTAAGTTGAAGACGGCTAATTAACTTAAATAAAAGAGGTAAATGATTTGAAGAACTCAATATCGGTTGCTCGATATGTATAAACAAGAAAATCGACTTTATACCTAAATATAAGATTGTGGAATGCTTCCAAATGCGCTGCCGTTATGGCTTTATGTCAACTTCAGTAAGATGAAGAAGGTTAACTAACTTAAATAAGTGAGGTAAATGATTTGAGAATTCAATATCGATTGCTGAGTGTGTATATACAAGAAAATGTACTTTATACCTAAATATAAGATTGTGGAATTCTTCCAAATGCACTGCCGTTATGGCTTTATGTCAACTACAGTAAGATGAAAAACGATAATTATCTTAAATAAGTGAAGTAAATGATTTGAAGCAACTCAATGTCGATCGCTAGAAGTGTATATACAAGGAAATCGACTTTATACCTAAATATAAGAATTTGGAATTCACCAAATGCACTGCCGTTATGGCTTTATGTGCAATTCAGTAAGATGGAGAAGGTTAAATAACTTAAATATGTGAAGTAAATGATTTGAAGAACTCAATATCGATTGCTGAATGTGTATAGACAAGAAAATCGACATCATACCTAAATATAAGATTGCGGAATTCTTCCAAATGCACTGCCGTTATGGCTTTATGTCAACTTCAGTAAGATAGAGAAGGTTAAATAACTTAAATATGTGAAGTAAATGATTTGAAGAACTCAATATCGAATGCTGATTGTGTATATACAAGAAAATGTATTTTATACCTAAATATAAGATTGTGGATTTCTTCCAAATGCACTGACGTTATGGCTTTATGTCAACTTCAGTAAGATGAAGAAGGATAATTATCTTAAATAAGTGAAGTAAATGATTTGAAGCAACTCAATATCGATTGCTAGAAGTGTATATACAAGGAAATCGACTTTATACCTAAATTTAAGATTGTGGAATTTTTCCAAATGCGCTGCCGTTATGGCTTTATGTCCACTTCAGTAAGATAACGAAGGTTAATTAACTTAAATAAGTGAGGAAATTGATTTGAAGCAACTCAATGTCGATCGCAAGATGTGTATAGACAAGAAAATCGACTTTATACCTAAATATTAGATTGTGGAATTCTTCCAAATGCACTGCCGTTATGGCTTTATGTCAATTTCGGTAAGATGAAGAGGGATAATTATCTTAAATAAGTGAAGTAAATGATTTGAGGCAACTCAATGTCGATCGCTTGAAGTGTATATACAAGGAAATCGTCTTTATACCTAAATATAAGAATTTGGAATTCACCAAATGCACTGCCGTTATGGCTTTATGTGCACTTCAGTAAGATGGAGAAGGTTAAATAACTTAAATATGTGAAGTAAATGATTTGAAGAACTCAATATCGATTGCTGAATGTGTCTATACAAGAAAATCGACTTTATACCTAAATATAAGACTGTGGAGTGCTTCCAAATGCGCTGCCGTTATGGCTTTATGTCAACT
Source organism: Bactrocera tryoni (assembly GCF_016617805.1). Classification (NCBI taxonomy): domain Eukaryota; kingdom Metazoa; phylum Arthropoda; class Insecta; order Diptera; family Tephritidae; genus Bactrocera; species Bactrocera tryoni. The sequence continues at coordinate 4,511 of NW_024395620.1, read as the reverse complement.
TCAGTAAGATGAAGAAGGGTAATTAACTTAAATAAGTGAGGTAAATGATTTTAAGAACTCAATATCGATTGCTAAAGGTGTATATACAAGAAAATCGACTTTATACCTAAATATAAGATTGTGGAATTTTTCCAAATATACTGCCGTTACGGTTTATGTCAACTTCAGTAAGATGAAGAAGGTTAATTAACTTAAACATGTGAAGATAATAATCTGAAGCAGCTCAATATCAATTGCTTAATGTGTATATACAAGATAATCGAATTTATACCTAAATATAAGACTGTTGAATGCTTCCAAATGCGTTGCCGTTATGGCTTTATTTCAACTTCAGTAAGATGAAGAGGGATAATTATCTTAAATAAGTGAAGTAAATGATTTGAAGCAACTCCATATCGATTGATAAATGTGTATATACAAGAAAATCGACTTTATACCTAAATATAAGATTGCGAATATCCTTTAAATGCACTGCCGTTATGGCTTTATGTCAACTTCAGTAATATGAAGAAGGTTAATTAACTTAAATATGTGAAGATAATAATCTGAAGCAACTCAATATAAATTGCTTAATGTGTATATACAAGAGAATCGACTTTATACCTAAATATAGGATTGTTGAATGCTCCCAAATGCGTTGCCGTTATGGCTTTATTTCAACTTCAGTAAGATGAAGAAAGATAATTATCTTAAATAAGTGAAGTAAATGATTTGAAGCAACTCAGTGTCGATCGCTAGAAGTGTATAGACAAGAAAATCGACTTTATACCTAAATATAAGATTGCGGAATTTTTCCAAATGCACTGCCATTATGGCTTTATGTCCACCTCAGTAAGATGAAGAGGGATAATTATCTTAAATAAGTGAAGTAAATGATTTGAAGCAACTCAATGTCGATCGCTAGATGTGTATACAAGGAAATCGACTTTATACCTAAATATAAGAATGTGGAATTCACCAAATGCACAACAGTTATGGCTTTAGATCCACTTCAGCAAGATGAAGAAGGTTAATCACCTTAAATAAGTGAAGGAAATGAATTGAAAAACTCAATATCGATTGCTAAATGTGTATATATAAAAAAATCGAATTTATACCTAAATATAAGATTGCGAAAATTTTCCAAATGCGCTGCCGTTATGGCTTTATGTCCATTTCAGTAAGTTGAAGACGGTTAATTAACTTAAATAAAAGGAGTTAATGATTTGAAGAACTCAATATCGGTTGCTCGATATGTATATACAAGAAAATCGATTTATACCTAAATATAAGATTGTGGAATGCTTCCAAATGCGCTACCGTTATGGCTTTATGTCAACTTCAGTAAGATGAAGAAGGTAAATTAACTTAAATAAGTGAGGTAAATGATTTGAAGAACTCAATATCGATTGCTGAGTGTGTATATACAAGAAAATGTACTTTATACCTAAATATAAGATTGTGGAATTCTTCCAAATGCACTGCCGTTATGGCTTTATGTCAACTTCAGTAAGATGAAAAAGGATAATTATCTTAAATAAGTGAAGTAAATGATTTGAAGCAACTCTATGTCGATCGCCAGATGTGTATATACAAGGAAATCGACTTTATACCTAAATATAAGAATGTGGAATTCACCATATGCCCTGCCGTTATGGCTTTAGATCCACTTCAGCAAGATGAAGAAGGTTAATCACCTTAAATAAGTGAAGGAAATTAATTGAAGAGCTCAATATCGATTGCTAAATGTGTAGATATAAAAAAATTGACTTTATACCTAAATATAAGATTGTGGAATTCTTCCAAATGCACTGCCGTTATGGCCTTATGTACACTTCAGTAAGAGGAAGACGGTTAATTAACTTATATAAGTGAGGTAAATAATTTGAAGAACTCAATATCGATTGCTAAATGTGTATATAAAAGAAAATCGACTTTATACCTAAATATAAGATTGCGAATATCCTTTAAATGCACTGCCGTTATGGCTTTATAACAAATTTGGTAAGATGAAAAATGATAGTTATCTTAAATAAGTGAAGTAAATGATTTGAAGAACTCAATATCGATTGCTAAAGGTTTATATACAAGAAAATCGACTTTATACCTAAATATAAGATTGTGGAATTTTTCCAAATACACTGCCGTTACGGTTTATGTCAACTTCAGTAAGATGAAGAAGGTTAATTAACTTAAATATGTGAAGATAATAATCTGAAGCAACTCAATATCAATTGCTTAATGTGTATATACAAGAGAATCGACTTTATACCTAAATATAAAATTGTTGAATGCTTCCAAATGCGTTGCCGTTATGGCTTTATTTCAACTTCAGTAAGATGAAGAGGGATAATTATCTTAAATAAGTGAAGTAAATGATTTGAAGCAACTCAATATCGGTTGCTATTGTGTATAGACAAGAAAATCGACTTTATACCTAAATATAAGATTGTGGATTTTTTTCAAATACACTGCCGTTACGGTTTATGTCAACTTCAGTAAGATGAAGAAGGTTAATTAACTTAAATATGTGAAGATAATAATCTGAGGCAACTCAATATCAATTGCTTAATGTGTATATACAAGAGAATCGTATTTATACCTAAATATAAGACTGTTGAATGCTTCCAAATGCGTTGCCGTTATGGCTCTATTTCAACTTCAGTAAGATGAAGAGGGATAATTATCTTAAATAAGTGAAGTAAATGATTTGAAGAACTCAATATCGATTGATAAATGTGTATATACAAGAAAATCGACTTTATACCTAAATATAAGGTTGTGGAATTTTTCTAAATACACTGCCGTTACGGTTTATGTCAACTTCAGTAATATGAAGAAGGTTAATTAACTTAAATATGTGAAGATAATAATCTGAAGCAACTCAATATCAATTGCTTAATGTGTATATACAAGAGAATCGACTTTATACCTAAATATAGGATTGTTGAATGCTTCCAAATGCGTTGCCGTTATGGCTTTATTTCAACTTCAGTAAGATGAAGAAAGATAATTATCTTAAATAAGTGAAGTAAATGATTTGAAGCAACTCAGTGTCGATCGCTAGAAGTGTATAGACAAGAAAATCGACTTTATACCTAAATATAAGATTGCGGAGTGCTTCCAAATGCACTGCCGTTATGGCTTTATGTCCACTTCAGTGTGATGAAGAGGGATAATTATCTTAAATAAGTGAAGTAAATGATTTGAAGCAACTCAATATCGGTTGCTATTGTGTATAGACAAGAAAATCGACTTTATATCTAAATATAAGATTGCTGAATTCTTCCAAATGCACTGCCGTTATGGCTTTAGATCCACTTCAGCAAGATGAAGAAGGTTAATCACCTTAAATAAGTGAAGGAAATGAATTGAAAAACTCAATATCGATTGCTAAATGTGTATATATAAAAAAATCGAATTTATACCTAAATATAAGATTGCGAAATTTTTCCAAATGCGCTGCCGTTATGGCTTTATGCCCATTTCAGTAAGTTGAAGACGGTTAATTAACTTAAATAAAAGAGGTAAATGATTTGAAGAACTCAATATCGATTGCTAAAGGTGTATATACAAGAAAATCGACTTTATACCTAAATATAAGATTGCGAAATTTTTCCAAATGCGCTGCCGTTATGGCTTTATGTCCATTTCAGTAAGTTGAAGACGGTTAATTAACTTAAATAAAAGAGGTTAATGATTTGAAGAACTCAATATCGGTTGCTCGATATGTATATACAAGAAAATCGATTTATACCTAAATATAAGATTGTGGAATGCTTCCAAATGCGCTGCCGTTATGGCTTTATGTCAACTTCAGTAAGATGAAGAAGGTAAATTAACTTAAATAAGTGAGGTAAATGATTTGAAGAACTCAATATCGATTGCCGAGTGTGTATATACAAGAAAATGTACTTTATACCTAAATATAAGATTATGGAATTCTTCCAAATGCACTGCCGTTATGGCTTTATGTCAACTTCAGTAAGATGAAAAGGGATAATTATCTTAAATAAGTGAAGTAAATGATTTGAAGCAACTCAATGTCGATCGCTAGATGTGTATATACAAGGAAATCGACTTTATACCTAAATATAAGAATGTGGAATTTACCAAATGCCCTGCCGTTATGGCTTTAGATCCACTTCAGCAATATGAAGAAGGTTAATCACCTTAAATAAATGAAGGAAATGAATTGAAGAACTCAATATCGATTGCTAAATGTGTAGATATAAAAAAATTGACTTTATACCTAAATATAAGATTGTGGAATTCTTCCAAATGCACTGCCGTTATGGCTTTATGTACACTTCAGTAAGATGAAGACGGTTAATTAACTTAAATAAGTGAGGTAAATGATTTGAAGAACTCAATATCGATTGCTTAATGTGTATATACAAGAAAATCGACTTTATACCTAAATATACGATTGCGAATATCCTTTAAATGCACTGCCGTTATGGCTTTATGTCAAATTTGGTAAGATGAAGAGGGATAATTATCTTAAATAAGTGAAGTAAATGATTTGAAGA
>NW_024395619.1:0-12634 GCF_016617805.1 Bactrocera tryoni | reverse complement strand
TAGGGATAGAGAATAGTTCGAGGGTTTTTCCAAAAGCTCTTCAAGTTATCTAACCGATGCAGTCTATTTGACCCACCTACGTCGAATACCTTAGTCGCTAGATCGTTTAAAAAGTTCAAACAAAAATATGATTTTTCTCACAAAACTACATTTCTTTGTGAACAATATTGCCACGCCCCTGGTAGGGATAGAGGATAGGTTGAAGGCTTTCCTAAAAGCTCTTCAAATCATCTAACCGGTGCAGTCCATTTGACCCACATACGTCAAATACTTTAGAGGCTGGAGCGTTTACAAAGTTGAAACAAAAATGTAATTTTTCTCAAAAAACTACATTTTTTGGACAATATTGCCACGCCCCTGGTAGGTATAGAGATTAGGTTGAGGGCTTTTCTAAAAGCGCTTGAAATTATCTAACCGGTGCTTTCTATTTGACCCACCTACATCAAACACTTCAGGAGCTGGAGCGTTACAAATTTCAAACAAAAATGTGATTCTTCTCAAAAAAGTACATATCTTTGTTAAAAATATTGCCACGCCCCTGCTAGGGTCAGGGGTAAAGTTGAGGGCTTTAAATTATCAAACCGGTGCAATCTATTTGACCCACCTACGTCAAACACTTTAGCCTCTTGAGCGTTTACAATGTTCAAACAAAAATGTGATTTTTCTCATAAAACAACATTTCTTTGTAAACTATATTACCACGCCCCAGGTAGGGATAGAGGATAGGCTGAGAGCTTGCCTAAAAGCGCCTTGAAGTATCTAACCGGTGCAATCTATTTGACCCTCCTAAGTCAAACACTTTAGCCGCTAGAGCGTTTACAAAGATCAAACAAAAATGTGATTTTTCTCAAAAAACTACATTTCTTTGTGAACAATATTGCCATGCCTCTGCCAAAAGCTCTTTAAATTATCTAACCGGTGCAGTCTATTTGACCCATCTACGTCAAACACTTCAGAAGCTGGAGCGTTACAAAGATCAAACAAAAATGTGATTTTTCTCAAAAAACTACATTTCTTTGTGAACAATATTGCCACGCCCCTGGTAGGGACAGAGGTCAAGTCGAGGGCCTTCCTAAAAGCGCTTCAAATTATGTAACATGTGCAAGTTATTCGACCTACATACGTCAAATAATGTAATTTTTCTCAAAAAACTACATTTCTTTGTGAACAATATTGCCACGACCTTGGTAGGTATAGACGAGGCTTTTCCAAAAGCTCTTCAATTTATCTAACTGGTGCAGTCTATTTGACCCATCTACGTCGAATACCTTAGCCGCTAGAGCGTTTACAAAGATCAAACAAAAATGTGATTTTTCTCAAAAAACTACATTTCTTTTTGAACAATATTGCCATGCCTCTGGTAGGGATGGAGGATAAGCTGAGGACTTTCCTAAAAGCTCTTCAAATTATCTAACCGGTGCAATCTATTTGACCCACATACGTCAAACACTTTAGCCGCTGGAGCGTTTACAAAGTTCAAACAAAAATGTGATTTTTCTCAAAAAACTACATATCTTTGTTAACAATATTGCCACGCCCCTAGAAGGAACAGCGGTCAAATTGAGGGCTTTCCTAAAAGCTCTCCAAATTATCTAACCGGTGCAATCTATTTGACCCACTTACGCCAAATACTTTAGCCGCTAGAGTGTTTACAAGGTTTAAACAAAAATGTAGTTTTTATCAAAAAACTACATTTCTTTGTGAACAATATTGCCACGCCCCTGGTAGGGATAGAGGATATGTTGAGGGCTTTCCTAAAAGCTCTTCAAATTATCTAACCGGTACAATCTATTTGACCCACCTACGTCAAATACTTTAGCCGCTAGAGCGTTTACAATGTTTAAACAAAAATGTGATTTTTCTCAAAAAACTACATTTCATTGTGAATTGAATTACCACGCTCCTGGTAGGGATAGAGAATAGTTCGAGGGTTTTTCCAAAAGCTCTTCAAGTTATCTAACCGATGCAGTCTATTTGACCCACCTACGTCGAATACCTTAGTCGCTAGATCGTTTAAAAAGTTCAAACAAAAATATGATTTTTCTCACAAAACTACATTTCTTTGTGAACAATATTGCCACGCCCCTGGTAGGGATAGAGGATAGGTTGAAGGCTTTCCTAAAAGCTCTTCAAATCATCTAACCGGTGCAGTCCATTTGACCCACATACGTCAAATACTTTAGAGGCTGGAGCGTTTACAAAGTTGAAACAAAAATGTAATTTTTCTCAAAAAACTACATTTTTTGGACAATATTGCCACGCCCCTGGTAGGTATAGAGATTAGGTTGAGGGCTTTTCTAAAAGCGCTTGAAATTATCTAACCGGTGCATCTATTTGACCCACCTACATCAAACACTTCAGGAGCTGGAGCGTTACAAATTTCAAACAAAAATGTGATTCTTCTCAAAAAAGTACATATCTTTGTTAAAAATATTGCCACGCCCCTGCTAGGGTCAGGGGTAAAGTTGAGGGCTTTAAATTATCAAACCGGTGCAATCTATTTGACCCACCTACGTCAAACACTTTAGCCGCTTGAGCGTTTACAATGTTCAAACAAAAATGTGATTTTTCTCATAAAACTACATTTCTTTGTAAACTATATTACCACGCCCCAGGTAGGGATAGAGGATAGGCTGAGAGCTTGCCTAAAAGCTCTTTAAATTATCTAACCGGTGCAATCTATTTAACCCACCTACGTCAAACACTTTAGCCACTTGAGCGTTTACAATGTTCAAACCAAAATGTGATTTTTCTCATAAAACTAAATTTCTTTGTAAACTATATTACCACGCCCCAGGTAGGGATAGAGGATAGGCTGAGAGCTTGCCTAAAAGCGCCTTAAAGTATCTAACCGGTGCAATCTATTTGACCCTCCTACGTCAAACACTTTAGCCGCTAGAGCGTTTACAAAGATCAAACAAAAATGTGATTTTTCTCAAAAAACTACATTTCTTTGTGAACAATATTGCCATGCCTCTGGTAGGGATAGAGGATGAGCTGAGGACTTTCCTAAAAGCTCTTCAAATTATCTAACCGGTGCAATCTATTTGACCCACCTACGTCAAACACTTCAGAAGCTGGAGCGTTACAAAGATCAAACAAAAATGTGATTTTTCTCAAAAAACTACATTTCTTTGTTAACAATATTGCCACGCCCCTGCTAGGGACAGAGGTAAAGTTGAGGGCTTCAAATTATCTAACCGGTGCAATCTATTTGACCCACCTACGTCAAACACTTTAGCCACTTGAGCGTTTACAATGTTCAAACAAAAATGTGATTTTTCTCATAAAACTACATTTCTTTGTAAACTATATTACCACGCCCCAGGTAGGGATAGAGGATAGGCTGAGAGCTTGCCTAAAAGCTCTTTAAATTATCTAACCGGTGCAATCTATTTGACCCTCCTACGTCAAACACTTTAGCCGCTAGAGCGTTTACAAAGATCAAACAAAAATGTAATTTTTCTCAAAAAACTACATTTCTTTGTGAACAATATTGCCACGCCCCTGGTAGGGATAGAGGACAGGTTGAGGGCTTTCCTAAAAGCTCTTCAAATCATCTAACCGGTGCAGTCCATTTGACCCACATACGTCAAATACTTTAGAGGCTGGAGCGTTTACAAAGTTGAAACAAAAATGTAATTTTTCTCAAAAAACTACATTTTTTGGACAATATTGCCACGCCCCTGGTAGGTATAGAGATTAGGTTGAGGGCTTTTCTAAAAGCGCTTGAAATTATCTAACCGGTGCTTTCTATTTGACCCACCTACATCAAACACTTCAGGAGCTGGAGCGTTACAAATTTCAAACAAAAATGTGATTCTTCTCAAAAAAGTACATATCTTTGTTAAAAATATTGCCACGCCCCTGCTAGGGTCAGGGGTCAAGTTGAGGGCTTTAAATTATCAAACCGGTGCAATCTATTTGACCCACCTACGTCAAACACTTTAGCCGCTTGAGCGTTTACAATGTTCAAACAAAAATGTGATTTTTCTCAAAAAACTACATTTCTTTGTAAACTTTATTACCACGCCCCAGGTAGGGGTAGAGGATAGGCTGAGAGCTTGCCTAAAATAGCCTTAAAGTATCTAACCGGTGCAATCTATTTGACCCTCCTACGTCAAACACTTTAGCCGCTAGAGCGTTTACAAAGATCAAACAAAAATGTGATCTTTCTCAAAAAACTACATTTCTTTGTGAACAATATTGCCATGCCTCTGCCAAAAGCTCTTTAAATTATCTAACCGGTGCAGTCTATTTGACCCATCTACGTCAAACACTTTAGCCGCTAGAGCGTTTACAATGTTCAAACAAAAATGTGATTTTTCTCAAAAAACTACATTTCTTTGTGAACAATATTGGCATGCCTGTGGTAGGGATAGAGGATAAGCTGAGGACTTTCCTAAAAGCTCTTCAAATTATCTAACCGGTGCAATCTATTTGACCCACCTACGTCAAACACTTCAGAAGCTGGAGCGTTACAAAGTTCAAACAAAAATGTGATTCTTCTCAAAAAACTGCATATCTTTGTTAACAATATTGCCACGCCCCTGCTAGGGACAGAGGTAAAGTTGAGGGCTTCAAATTATCTAACCGGTGCAATCTATTTGACCCACCTACGTCAAACACTTTAGCCACTTGAGCGTTTACAATGTTCAAACAAAAATGTGATTTTTCTCATAAAACTACATTTCTTTGTAAACTATATTACCACGCCCCAGGTAGGGATAGAGGATAGGCTGAGAGCTTGCCTAAAAGCTCTTTAAATTATCTAACCGGTGCAATCTATTTAACCCTCCTACGTCAAACACTTTAGCCGCTAGAGCGTTTACAAAGATCAAACAAAAATGTGATTTTTCTCAAAAAACTACATTTCTTTGTGAACAATATTGCATGCCTCTGGTAGGGATAGAGGATGAGCTGAGGACTTTCCTAAAAGCTCTTCAAATTATCTAACCGGTGCAATCTATTTGACCCACCTACGTCAAACACTTCAGAAGCTGGAGCGTTACAAAGATCAAACAAAAATGTGATTTTTCTCAAAAAACTACATTTCTTTGTGAACAATATTGCCATGCCTCTACCAAAAGCTCTTTAAATTATCTAACCAGTGCAGTCTATTTGACCCACCTACATCAAACACTTCAGAAGCTGGAGCGTTACAAAGTTCAAACAAAAATGTATTCTTCTCAAAAAACTACATATCTTTGTTAACAATATTGCCACGCCCCTGCTAGGGTCAGAGGTCAAGTTGAGGGCTTTAAATTATCAAACCGGTGCAATCTATTTGACCCACCTACGTCAAACACTTTAGCCGCTTGAGCGTTTACAATGTTCAAACAAAAATGTGATTTTTCTCAAAAAACTACATTTCTTTGTAAACTTTATTACCACGCCCCAGGTAGGGGTAGAGGATAGGCTGAGAGCTTGCCTAAAATAGCCTTAAAGTATCTAACCGGTGCAATCTATTTGACCCTGCTAAGTCAAACACTTTAGCCGCTAGAGCGTTTACAAAGATCAAACAAAAATGTGATTTTTCTCAAAAAACTACATTTCTTTGTGATCAATATTGCCATGCCTCTGGTAGGGATAGAGGATGAGCTGAGGACTTTCTTAAAAGCTCTTCAAACACTTCAGAAGCTGGAGCGTTACAAAGTTCAAACAAAAATGTGATTCTTCTCAAAAAACTGCATATCTTTGTTAACAATATTGCCACGCCCCTGCTAGGGACAGAGGTAAAGTTGAGGGCTTCAAATTATCTAACCGGTGCAATCTATTTGACCCACCTACGTCAAACACTTCAGAAGCTGGAGCGTTACAAAGATCAAACAAAAATGTGATTTTTCTCAAAAAACTACATTTCTTTGTGAACAATATTGCCATGCCTCTACCAAAAGCTCTTTAAATTATCTAACCAGTGCAGTCTATTTGACCCACCTACATCAAACACTTCAGAAGCTGGAGCGTTACAAAGTTCAAACAAAAATGTATTTCTTCTCAAAAAACTACATATCTTTGTTAACAATATTGCCACGCCCCTGCTAGGGTCAGAGGTCAAGTTGAGGGCTTTAAATTATCAAACCGGTGCAATCTATTTGACCCACCTACGTCAAACACTTTAGCCGCTTGAGCGTTTACAATGTTCAAACCAAAATGTGATTTTTCTCATAAAACTAAATTTCTTTGTAAACTATATTACCACGCCCCAGGTAGGGATAGAGGATAGGCTGAGAGCTTGCCTAAAAGCGCCTTAAAGTATCTAACCGGTGCAATCTATTTGACCCTCCTACGTCAAACACTTTAGCCGCTAGAGCGTTTACAAAGATCAAACAAAAATGTGATTTTTCTCAAAAAACTACATTTCTTTGTGAACAATATTGCCATGCCTCTGCCAAAAGCTCTTTAAATTATCTAACCGGTGCAGTCTATTTGACCCATCTACGTCAAACACTTTAGCCGCTTGAGCGTTTACAATGTTCAAACAAAAATGTGATTTTTCTCAAAAAACTACATTTCTTTGCAAACTGTATTACCACGCCCCAGGTAGGGGTATAGGTAGGCTGAAAGCTTGCCTAAAAGCTCTTTAAATTATCTAACCGGTGCAATCTATTTAGCCCTCCTACGTCAAATACTTTAGCCGCTAGAGCGTTTACTAAGATCAAACAAAAATGTGATTTTTCTCAAAAAACTACATTTCTTTGTGAACAATTTTGCCATGCCTCTGGTAGGGATAGAGGATAAGCTGAGGACTTTCCTAAAAGCTCTTCAAATTATCTAACCGATGCAATCCATTTGACCTTCCTACGTCAAACACTTTAGCCGCTAGAGCGTTTACAATGTTCAAACAAAAATGTGATTTTTCTCAAAAAACTACATTTCTTCGTGAACAATATTGCCACGCCCCTGGTAGGGACAGAGGTCAAGTTGAGAGCTTTCCTAAAAGCGCTTCAAATTTTGTAACAGGTGCAATTTATTTGACCTACATACGTCAAATACTTTAGCCGCTGGAGCGTTTACAAAGTTCAAACAAAAATATGATTTTTCTCAAAAAACTACATGTGCTTTTGAACACTATTACCACGCCCCTGGTAGGGACAGAGGTCAAGTTGAGAGCTTTCCGAAAAGCGCTTCAAATTTTGTAACAGGTGCAATCTATTTGAGCCACCTACGTCAAACACTTTAGCCGCTGGAGCGTTTACAAAGTTGAAACAAAAATGTAATTTTTCTCTAAAAACTACATTTCTTTGTGAACAATATTGCCACGCCCCTGGTAGGGACAGAGGTCAAGTGGCGAACTTTCCTAAAAGCGCTTCAAATTTTGTAACAGGCGCAATCTATTTGACCCACCTGCGTCAAATACTTTAGCCGCTAGAGCATTTACGATGTTCAAACAAAAATGATATTTTTCTCAAAGAACTACATTTCTTTGTGAACACTATTACCACGCCCCTGGTAGGGACAGAGGTCAAGTTGAGAGCTTTCCTAAAAGCGCTTCAAATTTTGTAACAGGTGCAATCTATTTGACCCACCTACGTCAAATACTTTAGCCGCTAGAGCGTTTACAATGTTCAAACAAAAATGTGATGTTTCTCAAAAAACTACATTTCTTTGTGAACAATATTGCTACGCCCCTGGTAGGGACAGAGGTCAAGTTGATGGCTTTCCTAACAGCGCTTTAAATTATCTAACCGGTGCAATTCATTTGACCTACATACGTCAAATATTTTACCTGTTGGAGCGTTTACAAAGATCGAACAAAAATGTGATTTTTCTCAAAAAACTACATTTCTTTGTGAACAATATTGCCATGCCTCTGGTAGGGATAGAGGATAAACTGAGGGCTTTCCAAAAAGCTCTTCAAATTATCTAACCGGTGCAATCTATTTGACCCACCTACGTCAAACGCTTTAGCCGCTGGAGCGTTTACAAAGTTTGAACAAAAATGTAATTTTTCTCAAAGAACTACATTTCTTTGTGAACACTATTACCACGCCCCTGGTAGGGATAGAGAATAGGCTGAGGGTTTTCCTAAAAGCTCTTCAAATTATCTAACCGATGCAGTCTATTTGACCCACCTACGTCGAATACCTTAGCCGCTAGATCGTTTACAAAGTTGAAACAAAAATGTAATTTTTCCCAAAAAACTATATTCCTTTGAGAACAATATTGCCACGCCCCTGGTATGGATAGAGAATAGGTCGAGGGTTTCTCCAAAAGCCCTTCAAATTTTCTAACCGATGCAGTCTATTTGACCCACCTACGTCGAATACCTTAGCCGCTAGATCGTTTACAAAGTTGAAACAAAAATATGATTTTTCTGAAAAAACTACATTTCTTTGTGAACAATATTGCCACGCCCCTGGTAGGGATAGAGGATATGTTGAGGGTTTTCCTAAAAGCTCTTCAAATTATCTAACCGATGCAGTCTATTTGACCCACCTACGTCGAATACCTTAGCCGCTAGATCGTTTACAATGTTCAAACAAAAATGTGATTTTTCTCAAAAAACTACATTTCATTGTGAATTGTGTTACCACGCTCCTGGTAGGGATAGAGAATAGGTCAAGGGTTTCTCCAAAAGCCCTTCAAATTATCTAACCGATGCAGTCTATTTGACCTACCTACGTCGAATACCTTAGCCGCTAGATCGTTTACAAAGTTCAAACAAAAATATGATTTTTCTGAAAAAACTACATTTCTTTGTGAACAATTTTGCCACGCCCCAGGTAGGGATAGAGGATAGGTTGAGGGCTTTCCTAAAAGCTCTTCAAATTATCTAACCGGTGCAATCTATTTGACCCACCTACGTAAAATACTTAAGCCGCTAGAGCCTTTACAATGTTCAAACAAAAATGTGATTTTTCTCAAAAAACTACATTTCATTGTGAATTGTGTTACCACGCTCCTGGTAGGGATAGAAAATAGGTCGAGGGTTTCTCCAAAAGCCCTTCAAATTTTCTAACCGATGCAGTCTATTTGACCCACCTACGTCGAATACCTTAGCCGATAGATCGTTTACAAAGTTCAAACAAAAATATGATTTTTCTGAAAAAACTACATTTCTTTGTGAACAATATTGCCACGCCCCTGGTAGGGATAGAGGATAGGTTGAGGGCTTTCCGAAAAGCTCTTCAAATTATCTAACCGGTGCAATCTACTTGACCCACATACGTCAAATTCTTCAGCCGCTGGAGGGTTTACAATGTTGAAACAAAAATGTAATTTTTCTCAAAAAACTGCATTTCTTTTGAACAATATTGCCACGCGCCTGGTAGGGATAGTGAATAGGTTGAGGGCTTTCCTAAAAGCGCTTTAAATTATCTAATCGGTGCAATCTATTTGACCCACCTACGTCAAATACTTTAGCCGCTAGAGCGTTTACAATGTTCAAACAAAATGTGATTTTTCTCAAAAAACTACATTTCTTTGTGAACAATATTGCCACTACCCTGGTATTGACAGAGGTCAAGTTCAGGGCCTTTCTAACATCGCGTCAAATTATGTAACAAGTGCCATTTATTTGGCCTACATACGTCAAATACTTTTGCCGCTGGAGCGTTTACAATTTGAAACAAAAATGTAATTTTTCTCAAAAAACTACATTTCTTTGTGAACAATATTGCCACGCCCCTGGTAGGGATAGCGGATAGGTTGAGGGCTTTCCTAAAAGCTCTTCAAAATATCTAACCGGTGCAATCTATTTGACCCACATACTTCAAATACTTTAGCCGCTGGAGCGTTTACAGGGTTGAAACCAAAATGTAATTTTTCTCAAAAAACTACATGTGCTTTTGAACACTATTGCCACGCCCCAGGTAGGGATAGAGGATAGGTTGAGAGCTTTCCTAAAAGCTTTCAAATTATCTAACCGGTGCAATTTATTTGACCCACATACGTCAAACACTTTAGCCGCTTGAGCGTTTACAAAGTTTACAGGGTTAAAACAAAAATGTAATTTTTCCCAAAAAACTACATGTGCTTTTGAACACTATTATCACGCCCCTGATAGGGACAGAGGTCAAGTTGAGGGCTTTCCTAAAAGCGCTTCAAATTATCTAACCGGTGCAATCTATTTGACCCACATACTTTAAACACTTTAGCCGCTAGAGCGTTTACTAAGATCAAACAAAAATGTGATTTTTCTCAAAAAACTACATTTCTTTGTGAACAATTTTGCCATGCCTCTGGTAGGGATAGAGGATAAGCTGAGGACTTTCCTAAAAGCTCTTCAAATTATCTAACCGATGCAATCTATTTGACCTTCCTACGTCAAACACTTTAGCCGCTAGAGCGTTTACAATGTTCAAACAAAAATGTGAATTTTCTCAAAAAACTACATTTCTTCGTGAACAATATTGCCACGCCCCTGGTAGGGACAGAGGTCAAGTTGAGAGCTTTCCTAAAAGCGCTTCAAATTTTGTAACAGGTGCAATTTATTTGACCTACATACGTCAAATACTTTAGCCGCTGGCGCGTTTACAAAGTTCAAACAAAAATATGATTTTTCTCTAAAAACTACATTTCTTTGTGAACAATATTGCCACGCCACTGGTAAGGACAGAGGTCAAGTGGCGAACTTTCCTAAAAGCGCTTCAAATTTTGTAACAGGCGCAATCTATTTGACCCACCTGCGTCAAATACTTTAGCCGCTAGAGCATTTACGATGTTCAAACAAAAATGATATTTTTCTCAAAAAACTACATGTGCTTTTGAACACTATTACCACGCCCCTGGTAGGGACAGAGGTCAAGTTGAGAGCTTTCCTAAAAGTGCTTCAAATTTTGTAACAAGTGCAATTTATTTGACCTACATACTTCAAATACTTTAGCCGCTGGAGCGTTTACAGGGTTGAAACAAAAATGTAATTTTTCTCAAAAAACTACATGTGCTTTTGAACACTATTACCACGCCCCTGGTAGGGACAGAGGTCAAGTTGAGAGCTTTCCTAAAAGCGCTTCAAATTTTGTAACAGGTGCAATCTATTTGAGCCACCTACGTCAAACACTTTAGCCGCTGGAGCGTTTACAAAGTTGAAACAAAAATGTAATTTTTCTCTAAAAACTACATTTCTTTGTGAACAATATTGCCACGCCACTGGTAAGGACAGAGGTCAAGTGGCGAACTTTCCTAAAAGCGCTTCAAATTTTGTAACAGGCGCAATCTATTTGACCCATCTGCGTCAAATACTTTAGCCGCTAGAGCATTTACGATGTTCAAACAAAAATGATATTTTTCTCAAAAAACTGCATGTGCTTTTGAACACTATTACCACGCCCCTGGTAGGGACAGAGGTCAAGTTGAGTTTTTTCCTAAAAGTGCTTCAAATTTTGTAACAAGTGCAATTTATTTGACCTACATACTTCAAATACTTTAGCCGCTGGAGCGTTTACAGGGTTGAAGCAAAAATGTAATTTTTCTCAAAAAACTACTTGTGCTTTTGAACACTATTACCACGCCCCTGGTAGGGACAGAGGTCAAGTTGAGAGCTTTCCTAAAAGCGCTTCAAATTTCGTAACAGGTGCAATCTATTTGACCCACCTACGTCAAATACTTTAGCCGCTAGAGCGTTTACAATGTTCAAACAAAAATGTGATGTTTCTCAAAAAACTACATTTCTTTGTGAACAATATTGCTACGGCCCTGGTAGGGACAGAGGTCAAGTTGATGGCTTTCCTAAAAGCGCTTTAAATTATCTAACCGGTGCAATTCATTTGACCTACATACGTCAAATATTTTACCTGTTGGAGCGTTTACAAAGATCGAACAAAAATGTGATTTTTCTCAAAAAACTACATTTCTTTGTGAACAATATTGCCATGCCTCTGGTAGGGATAGAGGATAAACTGAGGGCTTTCCAAAAAGCTCTTCAAATTATCTAACCGGTGCAATCTATTTGACCCACCTACGTCAAACGCTTTAGCCGCTGGAGCGTTTACAAAGTTTGAACAAAAATGTAATTTTTCTCAAAGAACTACATTTCTTTGTGAACACTATTACCACGCCCCTGGTAGGGATAGAGAATAGGCTGAGGGTTTTCCTAAAAGCTCTTCAAATTATCTAACCGATGCAGTCTATTTGACCCACCTACGTCGAATACCTTAGCCGCTAGATCGTTTACAAAGTTCAAACAAAAATACGATTTTTCTGAAAAAACTACATTTCTTTGTGAACAATATTGCCACGCCCCTGGTAGGGATAGAGAATAGGTTGAGGGTTTTCCTAAAAGCTCTTCAAATTATCTAACCGATGCAGTCTATTTGACCCACCTACGTCGAATACCTTAGCCCCTAGATCGTTTACAAAGTTGAAACAAAAATGTGATTTTTCTCAAAAAACTACATTTCATTGTGAATTGTGTTACCACGCTCCTGGTAGGGATAGAGAATAGGTCGAGGGTTTCTCCAAAAGCCCTTCAAATTTTCTAACCGATGCAGTCTATTTGACCCACCTACGTCGAATACCTTAGCCGCTAGATCGTTTACAAAGTTCAAACAAAAATATGATTTTTCTGAAAAAACTACATTTCTTTGTGAACAATATTGCCACGCCCCTGGTAGGGATAGAGGATAGGTTGAGGGCTTTCCTAAAAGCTCTTAAAATTATCTAACCGGTGCAATCTATTTGACCCACATAC
>NW_024395618.1:0-7963 GCF_016617805.1 Bactrocera tryoni | reverse complement strand
CAAATGTAGTGTTTTGCGAAAAATCACATGTTTGTTTCAACTTTGTAAACGCTCTAGCGGCTAAACTGTTCGACGCAGGTGGGTAAAATAAAGAGCATCGGTTAGATAATTTAAAGAGCTTTCAGGAACGCCTTCAACCTATTTTCTATTCCTACCAGGAGCCTTGCAAACAAATGTAGTGTTTTGAGAAAAATCACATGTTTGTTTCAACTTTGTAAACGCTCTGGCGGCTAAAGAATTCGACGCAGGCGAGTAAAATAAAGAGCATCGGTTAGATAATTTAAAGGGCTTTCAGGAAAATCCTCAACCTTTTTTTATCTCTACCAGGAGCGTGGCAATAATGTTCACAAACAAATGTAGTGTTTTCAGAAAAATCACATGTTTGTTTCAACTTTGCAAACGCTCTAGCGGCTAAAGTATTCGACGCAGGCGGGTAAAATAAAGAGCACCGGTTAGATAATTTAAAGAGCTTTCAGAAAAACGCTCAACTTATTTTTGATCTCTACCAGGAGCGTGGCAATAATGTTCAAAAACAAATGTAGTGTTTTGAGAAAAATCACACGTTTGTTTCAACTTTGTAAACGCCCTAGCGGCTAAAGTATTCGACATAGGCAGGCAAAATAAAGAGCACCGGTTAGATAATTTAAAGAGCTTTCAGGAAAACCCTCAACCTATTTTTTATCTCTACCAGGAGCGTGACAATAATGTTCACAACAAATGTAGTGTTTTAAGAAAAATCACATGTTTGTTTCAACTTTATAAACGCTCTGGCGGCTAAAGTATTCGACAAAGGCGGGTAAAATAAAGAGCACCGGTTAGATAATTTAAAGAGCTTTCAGGAAAGCCTTCAACCTATTTTCTATTCTTACCAAAAGCCTGGAAAACAAATGTAGTGTTTTGAGAAAAATCACATGTTTGTTTCAACTTTGTAAACGCTCTAGCGGCTGAAGTATTCAACGTAGGTGGGTCAAATAAATAGCATCGGTTCGATAATTTAAGGTGCTTTTAGAAAAGCCTTCAACTTATTTTCTATTCCTACCAGGAGCGTGGCAATAATGTTCACAAACAAATGTAGTGTTTTGAGAAAAATCACATGTTTGTTTCAACTTTGTAAACGCTCTGGCGGCTAAAGTATTCGACGCAGGTGGGTAAAATAAAAAGCATCGGTTAGATAATTTAAAGAGCTTTCAGGAAAACCCTCAACCTATTTTTATCTCTACCAGGAGCGTGACAATAATGTTCACAAACAAATGTAGTGTTTTGAGAAAAATCACATGTTTGTTTCAACTTTGTAAACGCTCTGGCGGCTAAAGTATTCGACATAGGCGGGTAAAATAAAGAGCACCGGTTAGATAATTTAAAGAGCTTTCAGAAAAACCCTCAGCCTATTTTTTATCTCTACCAGGAGCGTGGCAATAATGTTCAAAAACAAATGTAGTGTTTTGAGAAAAATCACACGTTTGTTTCAACTTTGTAAACGCTCTAGCGGCTAAAGTATTCGACGCAGGTGGGTCAAATAAAAAGCATCGGTTCGATAATTTAAGGTGCTTTTAGAAAAGCCTTCAACTTATTTTCTATTCCTACCAGGAGCGTGGCAATAATGTTCACAAACAAATGTAGTGTTTTGAGAAAAATCACATGTTTGTTTCAACTTTCCAAACGCTCTAGCGGCTAAAGTATTCGACGCAGGTGGGTCAAATAAATAGCATCGGTTAGATAATTTGAAGAGCTTTAAGGAAAATCCTCAACCTATTTTCTATCTCTACCAGGAGCGTGGCAATAATGTTCACAAACAAATGTAGTGTTTTGAGAAAAATCACATGTTTGTTTCAACTTTATAAACGCTCTAGCGGCTAAAGTATTCGACGCAGGTGGGTCATATAAATAGCATCGGTTAGATAATTTGAAGAGCTTTAAGGAAAATCCTCAACCTATTTTTTATCTCTACCAGGAGCGTGACAATAATGTTCACAACAAATGTAGTGTTTTGAGAAAAATCACACGTTTGTTTCAACTTTGTAAACGCTCTAGCGGCTAAAGTATTCGACAAAGGCGGGTAAAATAAAGAGCACCGGTTAGATAATTTAAAGAGCTTTCAGAAAAACCCTCAACCTATTTTTTATCTCTACCAGGAGCGTGGCAATAATGTTCAAAACAAATGTAGTGTTTTGAGAAAAATCACACGTTTGTTTCAACTTTGTAAACGCTCTAGCGGCTAAAGTATTCGACGCAGGTGGGTCAAATAAATAGCATCGGTTAGATAATTTAAAGAGCTTTCAGGAAAATCCTCAACCTATTTTTTATCTCTACCAGGAGCGTAACAATAATTTTCACAAACAAATGTAGTGTTTTGAGAAAAATCACACGTTTGTTTCAACTTTGCAAACGCTCTAGCGGCTAAAGTATTCGACATAGGTGGGTCACATAAAAAGCATCGGTTAGATAATTTAAGAGCTTTCAGGAAAGCCTTCAACCTATTTTCTATTACTACCAGGAGCCTTGCAAACAAATGTAGTGTTTTGAGAAAAATCACATGTTTGTTTCAACTTTGTAAACGCTCTAGCGGCTAAAGTATTCGACGCAGGCGGGTAAAATAAAAAACATCGGTTAGATAATTTAAAGAGCTTTCAGGAAAACCCTCAACCTATTTTTTATCTCTACCAGGAGCGTGACAATAATGTTCACAAACAAATGTAGTGTTTTGAGAAAAATCGCATGTTTGTTTCAACTTTGTAAACGCTCTAGCGGCTAAACTGTTCGACGCAGGCGGGTAAAATAAAGAGCATCGGTTAGATAATTTAAAGAGCTTTGAGGAAAGCCTTCAGCCTATTTTCTATTCCTACCAGGAGCCTTGCAAACAAATGTAGTGTTTTGAGAAAAATCACATGTTTGTTTCAACTTTGTAAACGCTCTGGCGGCTAAAGTATTCGACGCAGGCAGGTAAAATAAAAAGCATCGGTTAGATAATTTAAAAAGCTTTCTGGAAAACCCTCAACCTATTTTCTATCTCTACCAGGAGCATGGCAATAATGTTCACAAACAAATGTAGTGTTTTGAGAAAAATCACATGTTTGTTTCAACTTTGCAAACGCTCTAGCGGCTAAAGTATTCGACATAGGTATGTCACATAAATAGCATCGGTTAGATAATTTGAAGAGCTTTCAGGAAAGCCTTCAGCCTATTTTCTATTCCTACCAGGAGCCTTGCAAAGAATTGTAGTGTTTTGAGAAAAATCACATGTTTGTTTCAACTTTGTAAACGCTCTGGCGGATAAAGTATTCGACGCAGGCGGGTAAAATAAATAGCATCGGTTAGATAATTTAAAGAGCTTTCAGGAAAACCTTCAACCTATTTTCTATTCTTACCAGGAGCCTTGCAAAGAAATGTAGTGTTTTGAGAAAAATCACATGTTTGTTTCAACTTTGTAAACCCTCTGGCGGCTAAAGTATTCGACGCAGGCGGGTAAAATAAAGAGCATCGGTTAGATAATTTAAAGAGCTTTCAGGAAAATCCTCAACCTTTTTTTTGTCTCTACCAGGAGCGTGGCAATAATGTTCACAAACAAATGTAGTGTTTTCAGAAAAATCACATGTTTGTTTCAACTTTGCAAACGCTCTAGCGGCTAAAGTATTCGACGCAGGTGGGTAAAATAAAGAGCATCGGTTAGATAATTTAAAGTGCTTTCAGGAAAGCCTTCAACCTCTTTTCTATTCTTACCAAAAGCCTGGCAAACAAATGTAGTGTTTTGAGAAAAATCACATGTTTGTTTCAACTTTGTAAACGCTCTGGCGGCTAAAGTATTCGACGCAGGCGGGTAAAATAAAAAGCATCGTCTAGATAATTTAAAGAGCTTTCAGGAAAACCCTCAACCTATTTTTTATCTCTACCAGGAGCGTGACAATAATGTTCACAAACAAATGTAGTGTTTTCAGAAAAATCACATGTTTGTTTCAACTTTGCAAACGCTCTAGCGTCTAAAGTATTCGACGCAGGTGGGTGAAATAAAGAGCATCGGTTAGATAATTTAAAGAGCTTTCAGGAAAGCCTTCAACCTATTTCCTATTCTTACCAAAATCCTGGCAAACAAATGTAGTGTTTTGAGAAAAATCATATGTTTGTTTCAACTTTGTAAACGCTCTGGCGGCTAAAGTATTCGACGCAGGCGGGTAAAATAAAAAGCATCGGTTAGATAATTTAAAGAGCTTTCAGGAAAACCCTCAAGCTATTTTTTATCTCTACCAGGAGCGTGACAATAATGTTCACAAACAAATGTAGTGTTTTGAGAAAAATCACATGTTTGTTTCAACTTTGTAAACGCTCTAGCGGCTAAAGTAGCAACATAGGTGGGTCATTTAAATAGCATCAGTTAGTTAATTTAAAGAGCTTTTAGAAAAGCCCTCAACTTATTTTCTATTCCTACCAGGAGCCTGGCAAAGAAATGTAGTGTTTTGAGAAAAATCACATGTTTGTTTCAACTTTGTAAACGCTCTAGCGGCTGAAGTATTCGACGTAGGTGGGTCAAATAAATAGCATCGGTTGGATAATTTAAGGAGCTTTTAGAAAAGCCTTCAACCTTTTTCCTATTCCTACCAAAAGCCTGGCAAACAAATGTAGTGTTTTGAGAAAAATCACTTGTTTGTTTCAACTTTGCAAACGCTCTAGCGGCTGAAGTATTCGACGCAGGTGGGTCAAATAAATAGCATCGGTTAGATAATTTGAAGGGCTTTCAGGAAAACCCTCAACCTATTTTCTATCTCTACCACGAGCGTGGCAATAATGTTCACAAACAAATGTAGTCTTTTGAGAAAAATCACATGTTTGTTTCAACTTTGTAAACGCTCTAGCTGCTAAACTGTTCGACGCAGGTGGGTAAAATAAAGAGCATCGGTTAGATAATTTAAAGAGCTTTTAGGAAAGCCTTCAACCTATTTGCTATTCCTACCAAAAGCCTGGCAAACAAATGTAGTGTTTTGAGAAAAATCACATGTTTGTTTCAACTTTGTAAACGCTCTAGCGGCTAAACTGTTCGACGCAGGTGGGTAAAATAAAGAGCATCGGTTGGATAATTTAAAGTGCTTTCAGCAAAGCCTTCAACCTATTTCCTATTCCTACCAAAAGCCTGGCAAATAAATGTAGTGTTTTGAGAAAAATCACATGTTTGTTTCAATTTTGTAAACGCTCTAGCGGCTAAACTGTTCGACGCAGGTGGGTAAAATAAAGAGCATCGGTTGGATAATTTAAAGTGCTTTCAGGAAAGCCTTCAACCTATTTCCTATTCCTACCAAAAGCCTGGCAAACAAATGTAGTGTTTTGAGAAAAATCACATGTTTGTTTCAACTTTGTAAACGCTCTAGCGGCTAAACTGTTCGACGCAGGTGGGTAAAATAAAGAGCATCGGTTAGATAATTTAAAGAGCTTTTAGCAAAGCCTTCAACCTATTTCCTATTCCTACCAGAAGCCTGGCAAACAAATGTAGTGTTTTGAGAAAAATCACATGTTTGTTTCAACTTTGTAAACGCTCTAGCGGCTAAAGTGTTCGACGTAGGTGGGTCAAATAAAAAGCATCGGTTAGATAATTTTAGGAGCTTTTAGAAAAGCCCTCAACCTATTTTCTATTCCTACCAGGAGCGTGGCAATAGTGTTCACAAACAAATGTAGTGTTTTGAGAAAAATCACATGTTTGTTTCAACTTTGTAAACGCTCTAGCAGCTAAAGTATTCGATGTAGGTAGGTCAAATAAATAGCATCGGTTAGATATTTTAAAGATCTTTTAGAAATGCCCTCAACCTGTTTTCTATCGCTACCAGGAGCGAGGCAATAGTGCTCACAAACAAATGTAGTGTTTTGAGAAAAATCACATGTTTGTTTCAACTTTGTAAACGCTCTAGCGGCTAAAGTATTCGATGTAGGTGGATCAAATAAATAGCATCGATTAGATAATTTAAGGAGAAAAGCCCTCAACTTATTCTCTATCCCTACCAGGAGCGCGGCAATAGTGTTCACAAACAAATGTAGTGTTTTGAGAAAAATCACATGTTTGTTTCATCTTTGTAAACGCTCTGGCGGCTAAAGTATTCGACGCAGGCGGGTAAAATAAAGAGCATCGGTTAGATAATTTAAAGAGCTTTCAGGAAAACCCTCAACCTATTTTTATCTCTACCAGGAGCGTGACAATAATGTTCACAAACAAATGTAGTGTTTTGAGAAAAATCACATGTTTGTTTCAACTTTGGAAACGCTCTAGCGGCTAAACTGTTCGACGCAGGTGGGTAAAATAAATAGCATCGGTTAGATAATTTAAAGAGCTTTCAGGAAAGCCTTCAACCTATTTCCTATTTCTACCAAAAGCCTGGCAAACAAATGTAGTGTTTTGAGAAAAATCACATGTTTGTTTCAACTTTGTAAACGCTCTAGCGGCTAAACTGTTCGACGCAGGTGGGTAGAATAAAGAGCATCGGTTAGATAATTTAAAGTGCTTTCAGGCAAGCCTTCAACCTATTTTTTATTCTTACCAGGAGCCTTGCAAACAAATGTAGTGTTTTGAGAAAAATCACATGTTTGTTTCAACTTTGTAAACGCTCTGGCAGCTAAAGTATTCGACGCAGGCGGGTTAAATAAAGAGCATCGGTTAGATAATTTAAAGAGCTTTCAGGAAAACCCTCAACATATTTTTGATCTCTACCAGGAGCGTGACAATAATGTTCACAAACAAATGTAGTGTTTTGAGAAAAATCACATGTTTGTTTAACTTTGCAAACGCTCTAGCGGCTAAAGTATTCGACGCAGGTGGGTCAAATAAATAGCATCGGTTAGATAATTTGAAGAGCTTTCAGGAAAATCCTCAACCTATTTTCTATCTCTACCAGGAGCATGGCAATAATGTTCACAAACAAATGTAGTGTTTTGAGAAAAATCACATGTTTGTTTCAACTTTGTAAACGCACTAGCGGCTAAACTGTTCGACGCAGGTGGGTAGAATAAAGAGCATCGGTTAGATAATTTAAAGTGCTTTCAGGAAAGCCTTCAACCTATTTTCTATTCCTACCAGGAGCCTTGCAAGCAAATGTAGTGTTTTGAGAAAAATCGCATGTTTGTTTCAACCTTGTAAACGCTCTAGCGGCTGAAGTATTCGACGTAGGTGGGTCAAATAAATAGCATCGGTTGGATAATTTAAGGAGCTTTTAGAAAAGCCTTCAACCTTTTTCCTATTCCTTCCAAAAGCCTGGCAAATAAATGTAGTGTTTTGAGAAAAATCACATGTTTGTTTCAACTTTGTAAACGCTCTATCGGCTAAACTGTTCGACGCAGGCGGGTAAAATAAAGAGCATCGGCTGGACAATTTAAAGTGCTTTCAGGAAAGCCTTCAACCTATTTCCTATTCCTACCAAAAGCCTTGCAAACAAATGTAGTGTTTTGAGAAAAATCACATGTTTGTTTCAACTTTGTAAACGCTCTGGCGGCTAAACTGTTCGACGCAGGTGTGTAGAATAGAGAGCATCGGTTAGATAACTTAAAGAGCTTTCAGGAAAGCCTTCAACCTTTTTTCTATTCCTACCAGGAGCCTTGCAAACAAATGTAGTGTTTTGAGAAAAATCACATGTTTGTTTCAACTTTGTAAACGCTCTGGCGGCTAAACTGTTCGACGCAGGTGTGTAAAATAGAGAGCATCGGTTAGATAATTTAAAGAGCTTTCAGGAAAGCCTTCAACCTTTTTTCTATTCCTGTCAGGAGCCTTGCAAACAAATGTAGTGTTTTGAGAAAAATCACATGTTTATTTCAACTTTGTAAACGCTCTGGCGGCTAAAGTATTCGACGCAGGTGGGTCAAATAAATAGCATCGGTTGGATAATTTAAGGAGCTTTTAGAAAAGCCCCCAACCTATTTTCTATTCCTACCAGAAGCCTGGCAAGAAAATGTAGTGTTTTGAGAAAAATCACATGTTTGTTTCAATTTTGTAAACGCT
>NW_024395617.1:0-66209 GCF_016617805.1 Bactrocera tryoni | reverse complement strand
ACATAAGACAATAACGGCAGTGCATTTGGAAAAAATTCCATTATTTTACATTTAAGTATAAAACCGACTTTCCTGCAACATTTAGCAATCCATCTCGAGTTGATTCAAATCATTAACGTCACATATGCAAGATAATTAACCTTCGTCATCTTACAGAAGTTGGCATAAAGCCAAAACGGCAGTGCATTTGGAAAAATTCCAGAATTTTACATTAAGGTAAAAACCAATTTTCTTGCATATACACATTAAGAAATCCATATCAAGTTGCCTCAAATCATTGGCTTAACATACTAAAGTTTATTAACCTTCTTCATCTTACAGAAGTTGGCATAAAGCCATAACGGCAGTGCATTTGGAAAGATTCCACAATTTTACATTTAGGTATAAAACCGATTTTCCTGCATTTAAACATTTAGCAATCCATCTCGAGTTGAATCAAATCATTAACGTCACATATACATGTTTATTAACCTTCGTCATCTTACAGAAGTTGGCATAAAGCCAAAACGGCAATACGTTTGGAAAATTCCAGAATTTTACATTTAGGTATAAAACCGAATTTCTTGCACGCACACATTTAGAAATCCATATCAAAATGCCTCAAATCATTAGCTTAACATACTAAAGTTAATTAACCTTCGTCATCTTACTGAAGTTGACAAAGAGCCAAAACGGCAGTATATTTGGAAAATTCGAGAGTTTTACATTTAGGTATAAAACCGATTTTCTTGCATATACAAATTTAGAAATCCATATCAAGTTGCTTCACAACACTAGATTAACATTTTAAAATTAATTAACCCTTATCATCTTGTACACATATACACATTAAGAAATCCATATCAAGTTGCTTCAAATTATTAGCTTAACATATTAAAGTTAATTAACCTTCTTCATCTTACAGAAGTTGGCATAAAGCCATAACAGCAGTGCATTTGGAAAGATTCCACAATTTTACATTTAGGTATAAAACCGATTTTCCTGCATTTAAACATTTAGCAATCCACCTCGAGTTGAATCAAATCATTAACGTCACATATACAAGTTAATTAACCTTCGTCATCTTACAGGAGTTGGCATAAAGCCAAAACGGCAATACGTTTGGAAAATTCCAGAATTTTACATTTAGGTATAAAACCGAATTTCTTGCACGCACACATTTAGAAATCCATATCAAGTTGCCTCAAATCATTAGCTTAACATATTAAAGTTAATTAACCTTCGTCATCTTACAGGAGTTGGCATAAAGCCAAAACGGCAATACGTTTGGAAAATTCCAGAATTTTACATTTAGGTATAAAACCGAATTTCTTGCACGCACACATTTAGAAATCCATATCAAGTTGCCTCAAATCATTAGCTTAACATATTAAAGTTAATTAACCTTCTTCATCTTACAGAAGTTGATATAGAGCCAAAACGGCAGTACATTTGGAAAATTCCAGAATTTTGCATTTAGGTATAAAACGGATTTTCTGGCATGTATACATTTAGAAATATATAAAAAGTATCCTCAAAGCATTAGCTTAACCTTTTAAAGTTAAATAACCCTCTTCATCTTACTCAAGTTGACATAAGGCCAAAAACACAGTGCATTGGGAAAAATTACAGAATTTTACATTTAGGTATAAAACCGATTTTCTTGCATATACAAATTTAGAAATCCATATCAACTTGCTTCAAATCACTAGATTAACATTTTAAAGTTAATTAACCCTCATCATCTTACTCAAGTGGACATAAGACCATAACGGCAGTGCATTTGGAAAAAAATCCATAATTTTACATTTAAGTATAAAACCGACTTTCTTGCATGTACACATTAGAAATCCATATCAAGTTGCTTCAAATTATTAGATTCACATATTGAAGTTAGTCAGCTTTCTTCATCTTACTAAAGTTGGCATAAAGCCATAACGGCAGTGCATTTGGAAAGATTCCACAATTTTACATTTAGGTATGAAACCGAGTTTCCTGCATTTAAACATTTAGCAATCCATCTCGAGTTGATTCAAACCATTAACGTCACATATGCAAGTTATTTAACCTGCGTCATCTTACAGGAGTTGGCATAAAGCCAAAACGGCAGTGCATTTGGGAAAATTCCACAATTTTACATTAAGGTATAAAACCGATTTTCCTGCATTTAAACATTTAGCAATCCATCTCGAGTTGATTCAAATCATTAACGTCACATATGCAAGTTAATTAACCTTCGTCATCTTACAGGAGTTGGAATAAAGCCAAAACGGCAGTGAATTTGGAAAAATTTCACAATTTTACATTTAGGTATGAAACCGATTTTCCTGCATTTAAACATTTAGCAATCCATTTCGAGTTGATTCAAATCATTAACGTCACATATGGAAGTTAATAAACCTTCGTCATCTTACAAATTACAGAATTTTACAATTAGGTATGAAACCGCTTTTCTTGCACGTACACCTTTAGAAATCCATATCAAGTTGTTTCAAATCACTACCTTAACATATTAAAGTTAATTAACCCTCATCATCTTACTCAAGTTGACATAAGGCCAAAACGACAGTACATTGGGAAAAACTACTGAATTTTACATTTAGGTATGAAACCGATTTTCTTGCATATACAAATTTAGAAATCCATATCAAGTTGCTTCACATCGTTAGCTTCACATATTAAAGTTAATTAACCCTCATCGTCTTACTCAAGTGGACATAAGACCATAACGGCAGTGCATTTACCAATCCATCTTGAGTTGATTCAAATCATTAACGTCACATATGTAAGTTAATTAACCTTCGTCATCTTACAGAAGTTGGCATAAAGCCACAACGGCAGTACGTTTGTAAAATTCCAGAATTTTTTATTTAGGTATAAAACCGATTTTCTTGCACGTACATATTTAGAAATTTATATCAAGTTGCTTCAAATCATTAGCTTAACATATTAAAGTTTATTTACCTTCTTCATCTTACAGAAGTTGGCATAAGACCATAACGGCAGTGCATTTGGAAAAAATTCCAGAATTTTACATTTAGGTGTAAAACCAATTTTCTTGCATGTACACATTTAGAAATCCACATCAAGTTGCTTCAAATCGTTAGCTTCACATATTAAAGTTAATTAACCTTCATCGTTTTACTCAAGTCGACATAAGACCATAAAGGCAGTGCATTTGGAAAAAATTCCATAATTTTACATTTAAGTATAAAACCGACTTTCTTGCATGTACACATTTAGAAATCCACATAGGATTATTTCAAATCATTAGCTTCACATATTAAAGTTAATTAACCCTCACCATTTTACTGAAATTAGCATAAAGCCAAAACGGCAGTGCATTTGGAAAAACTTAAGAATTGAACATTAAATATAAAACCGATTTTCCTGCATGTACACATTTAGAAATCCATATTAAGTTTCCACAAATCATTAGCTTAACATATTAAAGTTAATTAACATTAATCATCTTACTTAAGTTGACATAAGACCATAACGGCAGTGCAATTGGAAAAATTTCACAAATTTACGTTTAGGTATAAAACCGGTTTTCTTGCATGTGCACATTTAGAAATCCATATCAATTTGCTTCAAATCGTTAGCTTCATATATTAAAGTTAATTAACCCTCATCGTCTTACTCAAGTGGACATAAGACCATAACGGCAGTGCATTTGGAAAAAATTCCATTATTTTACATTTAAGTATAAAACCGACTTTCTTGCAACATTTAGCAATCCATCTCGAGTTGATTCAAATCATTAACGTCACATATGCAAGATAATTAACCTTCGTCATCTTACAGAAGTTGGCATAAAGCCAAAACGGCAGTGCATTTGGAAAAATTCCAAAACTTTACATTAAAATATAAAACCTATTTTCTTGCATATTCACATTTAGCTATCTATGTCGAATGGCTTCAAATCATTAGCTTAGCATATTATAGTTAATTAACTTTTTTCATCTTACAGAAGTTGGCATAGAGCCAAAACGGCAATGCATTAGGAAAAATTCCAGAATTTTACATTTAGGTATAAAACCGATTTTCTTGCATGTACACATTTAGAAATCCATATCAAGTTGCCTCAAATTATCAGCTTAACATACTAAAGTTAATTAACCTTCTTCATCTTACAGAAGTTGACATAGAGCCAAAACGGAAGTATATTTGGAAAATCCCAGAATTTTACATCTAGGTATAAAACCGATTTTCTTGCATATACAAATTTAGAAATCCATATCAAGTTGCTTCACATCACTAGATTAACATTTTAAAGTTTATTAGCTTATATCATCTTGTACACATGTACGCATTTAGAAATCCATATCAAGTTGCCTCCAATCATTGGCTTAACATACTAAAGTTTATTAACCTTTGGAAAAAATTCCAGAATTTTACATTTAGGTATAAAACCGATTTTCTTGCATCTACACATTTAGAAATCCATATCAAGTTGCCTCAAATCATTGGCTTAACATACTAAAGTTAATTAACCTTCTTCATCTTACAGAAGTTGACATAGAGCCAAAACGGCAGTACATTTGGAAAATTCCAGAATTTTACATTTAGGCATAAAACCGATTTTCTTGCATATACAAATTTAGAAATCCATATCAAGTTGCTTCACATCACTAGATTAACATTTTAAAGTTAATTAACCCTCATCATCTTACTCAAGTGGACATAAGACCATAACGGCAGTGCATTTGGAAAAAATTTCATAATTTTACATTTAAGTATAAAACCGACTTTCTTGCATGTACACATTAGAAATCCATATCAAGTTGCTTCAAATTATTAGATTCACATATTGAAGTTAGTCAACTTTCTTTATCTTACTAAAGTTGGCATAAAGCCATAACGGCAGTGCATTTGGAAAGATTCCACAATTTTACATTTAGGTATGAAACCGATTTTCCTGCATTTAAACATTTAGCAATCCATCTCGAGTTGATTCAAATCATTAACGTCATATATGCAAGTTATTTAACCTGCGTCATCTTACAGGAGTTGGCATAAAGCCAAAACGGCAGTACATTTGGAAAAATTCCACAATTTTACATTAAGGTATAAAACCGATTTTCCTGCATTTAAACATTTAGCAATCCATCTCAAGTTGATTCAAATTATTAACGTCACATATGCAAGTTAATTAACCTTCGTCATCTTACAAATTACAGAATTTTACAATTAGGTATGAAACCGATTTTCTTGCACGTACACATTTAGAAATCCATATCAAGTTGCTTCAAATCACTAGCTTAACATATTACAGTTAATTAACCTTCTTAATCTTACAGAAGCTGGCATAAGACCATAACGGCAGTGCATTTGGAAAAAATTCCAGAATTTTACATTTAGGTACAAAAACGATTTTCTTGCATGTATACATTAAGAAATCCATATTAAGTTTCCTCTAATCATTAGATTAACATATTAAAGTTAATTAACCCTCATCATCTTACTCAAGTTGACATAAGGCCAAAACGACAGTGCATTGGGAAAAATTACAGAATTTTACATTTAGGTATGAAACCGATTTTCTTGCATATACAAATTTAGAAATCCATATCAAGTTGCTTCACATCACAAATAAAGTTAATTAACCCTCATCATCTTACTCAAGTTGACATAAGACCATAACGGCAGTGCATTTGGAAAAAAATTCCAGAATTTTACATTTAGGTATAAAACCGATTTTCTTGCATGTACACATTTAGAAATCCATATCAGTTGCTTCAAATCGTTAGCTTCACATATTAAAGTTAATTAACCTTCTTCATCTTACAGAAGTTGGCATAAAGCCTAAACGGCAGTACGTTTGGAAAATTCCAGAATTTTTCATTTAAGTATAAAATCGATTTTCTTGCATATACACATTTGGCAATCTATGCCAAATGTTTTCAAATCATTAGCTTCATATATTAAAGTTAACTAACCTTCTTCATCTTACCGAAGTTGACAGAAAACCAAAACGACAGTGCATTTGGAAAAAATCCATAATTTTACATTTAGGTATGAAACCGATTTTCCTGCATTTAAACATTTAGCAATCCATCTCGAGTTGATTCAAATCATTAACGTCACATATGCAAGTTAATTAACCTGCGTCATCTTACAGGAGTTGGCATAAAGCCAAAACGGCAGTGCATTTGGAAAAATTCCACAATTTTACGTTTAGGTATGAAACCGATTTTCCTGCATTTAAACATTTAGCAATCCATCTCAAGTATATTCAAATCATTAACGTCACGTATGCAATATAATTAACCTGCGTCATCTTACAGGAGTTGGCATAAAGCCAAAACGGCAGTGCATTTGGAAAAATTTTACAATTTTACATTTAGGTATGAAACCGATTTTCCTGCATTTAAACATTTAGCAATCCATCTCGAGTATATTCAAATCATTAACGTCACACATGCAAGTTAATTAACCTTCGTCATCTTACAGGAGTTGGCATAAAGCCAAAACGGCAGTGCATTTGGAAAAATTCCACAATTTTACATTTAGGTATGAAAAAGATTTTCCTGTATTTAAACATTAAGCAATCCATCTAGAGTTGATTCAAATCCTTAGCGTCACATATGCAAGTTAATTAACCTTCGTCATCTTACAAATTACAGAATTTTACAATTAGGTATGAAACCGATTTTCTTGCACGTACACATTTAGAAATCCATATCAAGTTGATTCAAATCACTAGCTTAACATATTACAGTTTATTAACCTTCTTAATCTTACAGAAGCTGTCATAAGACCATAACGGCAGTGCATTTGGAAAAAATTCCAGAATTTTACATTTAGGTATAAAATCGATTTTCTTGCATGTATACATTTAGAAATCCATATCAAGTTTCCTCAAATCATTAGCTTAACATATTAAAGTTAATTAACCCACATCATCTTACTCAAGTTGACATAAGGCCAAAACGACAGTGCATTTGGAAAAATTACAGAATTTTACATTTAGGCATGAAACCGATTTTCTTGCATATACAAATTTAGAAATCCATTTCAAGTTGCTTCAAATCATTGGGTTAACATACTAAAGTTGATTAACCTTCTTCATCTTACAGAATTTGACATAGAGCCATAACGGCAGTGCATTTGGAAAAAATTCCAGAATTTTACATTTAGGTATAAAACCGATTTTCTTGCATCTACATATTTAGAAATCCATATCAAGTTGCCTCAAATTATTGGCTTAACATACTAAATTAATAAACCTTCTTCATCTTACAGAAGTTGACATAGAGCCAAAACGGCAGTACATTTGGAAAATTCCAGAATTTTACATTTAGGTATAAAACCGATTCCCTTGCATATACACATTTAGAAAGCCATATCAACTTGCTTCAAATCGTTAGCTTCACATATTAAAGTAAATTAACCCTCATCGTTTTACTCAAGTGGACATAAGACCATAACGGCAGAGCATTTGGAAAAAATTCCATAATTTTACATTTAAGTATAAAACCAACTTTCTTGCATGTACACATTAAAAATCCATATCAAGTTGCTTCAAAGTATTAGATTCACATATTGAAGTTAGTCAACTTTCTTCATCTTACTAAAGTTGGCATAAAGCCATAACGGCAGTGCATTTGGAAAGATTCCACAATTTTACATTTAAGTATGAAACCGATTTTCCTGCATTTAAACATTTAGCAATCCATCTCAAGTATATTCAAATCATTAACGTCACATATGCAAGTTAATTAACCTGCGTCATCTTACAGGAGTTGGCATAAAGCCAAAACGGCAGTGCATTTGGAAAAATTCCACAATTTTACATTTAGGTATGAAACCGATTTTCCTGCATTTAAACATTTAGCAATCCATGTCGAGTATATCCAAATCATTAACGTCACATATGCAAGTTAATTAACCTTCGTCATCTTACAGGAGTTGGCATAAAGCCAAAACGGCAGTGCATTTGGAAAAATTCCACAATTTTACATTTAGGTATGAAACCGATTTTCCTGTATTTAAACATTTAGCAATCCATCTCGAGTTAATTCAATTCATTAACGTCACATATGCAAGTTAATTAACCTTCGTCATCTTACAGGAGTTGGCATAAAGCCAAAACGGCATTGCATTTGGAAAAATTCCACAACATTACATTTAGGTATAAAACCTATTTTCCTGCATTCAAACATTTAGCAATCCATCTCGAGTTGATTCAAATCATTAACGTCACATATGCAAGCTAATTAACCTTCGTCATCTTACAGGAGTTGGCATAAAGCCAAAACGGCAATACGTTTGGAAAATTCCAAAATTTTACATTTAGGTATAAAACCGAATTTCTTGCACGTACACATTTAGAAATCCACATCAAGTTGCCTCAAATCATTAGCTTAACATATTAAAGTTAATTAACCTTCTTCATCTTACAGAAGTTGATATAGAGCCAAAACGGCAGTATATTTTGGAAAATTCCAGAATTTTACATTTAGGTATAAAACGGATTTTCTGGCATGTATACATTTAGAGATCCATATAAAGTATCCTCAAAGCATTAGCTTAACCTATTAAAGTTAAATAACCCTCATCATCTTACTCAAGTTGACATAAGGCCAAAAACACAGTGCATTGGGAAAAATTACAGAATTTTACATTTAGGTATAAAACCGATTTTCTTGCATATACAAATTTAGAAATCCATATCAACTTGCTTCAAATCGTTAGCTTCACATTTTAAAGTTAATTAGCCCTTATCGTCTTACTCAAGTGGACATAAGACCATAACGGCAGTGCATTTGAAAAAAATCCACAATTTTACATTAAGGTATAAAACCAATTTTCTTGCATATATACATTTGGCAATCTATGTCGAATGGCCTCAAATCATTAGCTTAACATATTTAAGTTAATTAACCCACATCATCTTACTCAAGTTGACATAAGGCCAAAACGACAGTGCATTGGGAAAAATTACAGAATTTTACAATTAGGTATGAAACCGATTTTCTTGCATGTACCCATTTAGAAATACATATCAATTTGCTCAAAATCGTTAGCTTCACATTTTAAAGTTATTTAGCCCTTATCGTCTTACTCATGGTGACATAAGACCATAACGGCAGTGCATTTGAAAAAAATCCACAATTTTACATTAAGGTATAAAACCAATTTTCTTGCATATATACATTTGGCAATCTATGTCGAATGGCCTCAAATCATTAGCTTAACATATTTAAGTTAATTAACCCACATCATCTTACTCAAGTTGACATAAGGCCAAAACGACAGTGCATTGGGAAAAATTACAGAATTTTACAATTAGGTATGAAACCGATTTTCTTGCATATACAAATTTAGAAATCCATATCAACTTGCTTCAAATCGTTAGCTTCACATTTTAAAGTTAATTAGCCCTTATCGTCTTACTCAAGTGGACATAAGACCATAACGGCAGTGCATTTGAAAAAAATCCACAATTTTACATTAAGGTATAAAACCAATTTTCTTGCATATATACATTTGGCAATCTATGTCGAATGGCCTCAAATCATTAGCTTAACATATTTAAGTTAATTAACCCACATCATCTTACTCAAGTTGACATAAGGCCAAAACGACAGTGCATTGGGAAAAATTACAGAATTTTACAATTAGGTATGAAACCGATTTTCTTGCATGTACCCATTTAGAAATACATATCAATTTGCTCAAAATCGTTAGCTTCACATTTTAAAGTTATTTAGCCCTTATCGTCTTACTCATGTGGACATAAGACCATAACGGCAGTGCATTTGAAAAAAATCCACAATTTTACATTAAGGTAAAAAACCAATTTTCTTGCGTATATACATTTGGCAATCTATGTCGAATGGCCTCAAATCATTAGCTTAACATATTTAAGTTAATTAACTATCGTCATCTTACAGGAGTTGGCATAAAGCCAAAGCGGCAGTGCATTTGGAAAAATTCCACAATTTTACATTAAGGTATAAAACCTATTTTCTTGCATATATACATTTGGCAATCTATGTCGAATGGCCTCAAATCATTAGCTTAACATATTTAAGTTAATTAAACTTCATCATCTTACAGAAGTTGGCATAAAGCCAAAACGGCGGTGCATTTGGAAATTTCCAGAACTTTACATTTAGGTATAAAACCTATTTTCTTGCATATATACATTTGGCAATCTATGTCGAATGGCCTCAAATCATTATCTTCACATATTAAAGTTAATTAACCCTCACCATTTTACTGAAGTTAGCATAAAGCCGAAGCGGCAGTGCATTTGAAAAAATTCCAGAATTTAACATTTAGGTATAAAACCGATTTTCCTGCATGTACACATTTAAAAATCCATATCAAGTTGCTTCAAATCATTAGCTTAACATATTAAAGTTAATTAACCCTCATCGTCTTACTCAAGTGGACATAAGACCATAACGGCAGTGAATTTGGAAAGATTCCACAATTTTGCATTTAGGTATAAAACCGATTTTCCTGCATTTAAACATTTAGCAATCCCTCTCGAGTTGGTTCAAACCATTAGCTTCATATATTAAAGTTAATTAACCTTCTTCATCTTACAGAAGTTGGAATAAAGCCAAAACGGCAGTGCTTTTGGAAAATTCCAGAATTTTAAATTTAGGTATAAAACCGATTTTCTTGCATGTATACATTTAGAAATAAATATTAATATGCCTCATTTCATAAACTTAACACATTAAAGTTAATTAAACTTCTTCATCTAACAAAAGTTGGCATAAAGCCAACACAGCAGTGCATTTGGAAAAATTCCACAATTTTACATTCAGGTATAAACCGATTTTCGTGCATGTATACATTTAGAAATCCATATTAAGTCACCTCAAGACATTCGCTTCACATATTAAAGATAATTAACCTTCGTCATCTTACTAAAGTTGGCAAAAAGCCAAAACGGCAGTGCATAAGAAAAATTCCAGATTTTTACATTTAGGTATAAAACCGATTTTCCTGCATATACACATTTAGAAATCCACATCGATTTGCTTCAAATCATTAGCTTCACATATTAAAGGTAATTAACCCTCACCATCTTACTCAAGTTGACATAAAGCCATAACGGCAGTGCATTTGGTAAAAAATCCATAATTTTACATTTAGGTATAAAACAGACTTTCTTGCATATAAACAATAAGAAATACATATGAAGTTGCCTCAAATCATTAGCTTAATATATTATAGTTAATTTACCTTCTTCATCTTACTGAAGTCTGCATAAAGCCAAAACGGCAATGCATTAGGAAAAATTCCAGAATTTTACATTTAGGTATAAAACCGATTTTCTTGCATATACAAATTTAGAAATCCACATCAAGTTGCTTCAAATCACTAGCTTAACATATTAAAGTTAATTAACCCTCATCATCTTACTCAAGTTGACATGAGACCATAACGGCAGTGCATTTGGAAAAATTTCCAGAATTTTACATTTAGGTATAAAACCGATTTTCTTGCATGTACCCATTTAGAAATCCATATCAATTTGCTTCAAATCGTTAGCTTCACATATTAAAGTAAATTAACCCTCATCGTCGTACTCAAGTGGACATAAGACCATAACGGCAGTGCATTTGGAAAAATTTCCAGAATTTTACATTTAGGTATAAAACCGATTTTCTTGCATGTACCCATTTAGAAATCCATATCAATTTGCTTCAAATCGTTAGCTTCACATATTAAAGTAAATTAACCCTCATCGTCGTAATCAAGTGGACATAAGACCATAACGGCAGTGCATTTGGAAAAAATCCACAATTTTACATTAAGGTGCAAAACCTATTTTCTTGCATATACACATTTGGCAATCTATGTCGAATGGCCTCAAATCATTAGATTAACATATTTAAGTTAATTAACCTTCGTCATCTTACAGAAGTTGGCATAACGCCAAAACGGCAGTGCATTTGGAAAAATTCCACAATTTTACAATAAGGTGTAAAACCTATTTTCTTGCATATACACATTTGGCAATGTATGTCGAATGGCCTCAAATCATTAGCTTAACATATTTAAGTTAATTAACCTTCTTCATCTTACAGAAGTTGGCATAAAGCCAAAACGGCAATGCATTAGGAAAAATTCCAGAATTTTACATTTAGGTTTAAAACCGATTTTCTTGCATGTACACATTTAGAAATCCATATCAAGTTGCTTCAAATCACTAGATTAACATTTTAAAGTTAATTAACCCTCATCATCTTACTCAAGTTGACATAAGACCATAACGGCAGTGCATTTGGAAAAAATTTCCAGAATTTTACATTTAGATATAAAACCAATTTTCTTGCATGTACACATTTAGAAATCCATATCAAGTTGCTTCAAATCACTAGATTAACATTTTAAAGTTAATTAACCTTCATCATCTTACTCAAGTTGACATAAGACCATAACGGCAGTGCATTTGGAAAAAATTCCAGAATTTTACATTTATTTATAAAACCGATTTTCTTGCATGTACATATTTAGAAAGCCATATCAAGTTTCTTCAAATCGTTAGCTTCACATATTAAAGTTAATTAACTCTCATCGTTTTACTCAAGTGGACATAAGACCATAACGGCAGTGCATTTGGAAAAAATTCCATAATTTTACATTTTAGTATAAAACCGACTTTCTTGCATGTACACATTAGAAATCCATATCAAGTTGCTTCAAATTATTAGATTGACATATAAAAGTTAGTCAACTTTATTCATCTTACTAAAGTTGGCATAAAGCCATAACTGCAGTGCATTAGGAAAGATTCCACAATTTTACATTTAGGTATAAAACCGATTTTCGGGCATGTATACATTTAGAAATCCATATCAAGTGTCTTCAAATCATTAGCTTAACCTATTAAAGTTAATTAACCCTCATCATCTTACTCAAGTGGACATAAGGCCAAAACGACAGTGCATTGGGAAAAATTACAGAATTTTACATTTAGGTATAAAACCGATTTTCTTGCATATACAAATTTAGAAATCCACATCAAGTTGCTTCAAATCACTAGCTTAACATAATAAAGTTAATTAACCCTCATCATCTTACTCAAGTTGACATAAGACCATAACGGCAGTGCATTTGGAAAAAATTCCAGAAATTTACATTTAGGTATAAAACTGATTTTCTTGCATGTATGTGCATGTATGTGAAATCCATATCAAGTTGCTTCAAATTATTAGATTCACATATTAAAGTTAGTCAACTTTATTCATCTTACTAAAGTTGGCATAAATCCATAACGGCAGTGCATTTGGAAAGATTCCACAATTTTACATTTAGGAATAAAACCGATTTTCTGGCATGTATACATTTAGAAATCCATATCAAGTGTCTTCAAATCATTAGCTTAACATATTAAAGTTAATTAACCCTCATCATCTTACTCAAGTTGACATAAGGCCAAAACGACAGTGCATTGGGAAAAATTGCAGAATTTTACATTTAGGTATAAAACAGATTTATTAAATTTAGAAATCCACATCAAATTGCTTCAAATCGTTAGCTTCACATATTAAAGTAAGTCAACTTTTTTCATCTTACTAAAGTTGGCATAAAGCCATAACGGCAGGGCATTTGGAAAGATTTCACAATTTTACATTTAGGTATAAAACCGATTTTCCTGCATTTAAACATTTAGCAATCCATCTCGAGTTGATTCAAATCATTAACGTCACGTATGCAAGTTAATTAACCTTCGTCATCTTGCAGAAGTTGGAATAAAGCCAAAACGGCAGTGCATTTAAAAATTTCAGAACTTTACATTTAGGTATAAAACCGATTTTCCGGCATGTATACATTTAGAAATCCATATCAAGTTTCCTCAAATCATTAGCTTAACATATTAAAGTTAATTAACCCTCATCATCTTACTCAAGTTGACATAAAGCCAAAACGACAGTGCATTGAAAAAAATTACAGAATTTTACATTTAGGTCAAAAACCGATATTCTTGCATACACACATTTAGAAATCCACAAAGAATTGCTTCAAATGATTATCTTCACATATTAAAGTTAATTAACCCTCACCATCTTACTGAAGTTAGCATAAAGCCAAAGCGGCAGTGCATTTGAAAAAATTCCAGAATTTAACATTTAGGTATAAAACTGATTTTCTCGCATATACAAATTTAGAAATCCACATCAAGTTGCTTCAAATCACTAGCTTAACTTTTTAAAGTTAATTAACCCTCATCATCTTACTCAGGTTGGCATAAGACCATAACGGCAGTGCATTTGGAAAAAATTCCAAAATTTTACATTTAGGTATAAAACCTATTTTCTTGCATGTACACATTTGGAAATCTACATATGTCGAATGGCCTCAAATCATTAGCTTCACATATTAAAGTTAATTAGCCTTCTTCATCCTACAGAAGTTGGCATAAAGCCAAAACGGCGGTGCATTTGGAAATTTCCAGAACTTTACATTTAGGTATAAAACCAATTTTCTGACATATATGCATTTAGAAATCCATATCAAGTTTCACCAAATCATTAGCTTAACATATTGAAGTTAATTAACCCTCATCATCTTACTCAAGTTTACATAAAGCCAAAACGACAGTGCCTTGAAAAAAATTACAGAATTTTACATTTAGGTCAAAAACCGATATTCTTGCATACACACATTTAGAAATCCACAAAGAATTGCTTCAAATCATTATCTTCACATATTAAAGTTAATTAACCCTCACCATCTTACTGAAGTTAGCATAAAGCCAAAGCGGCAGTGCATTTGAAAAAATTCCAGAATTTAACATTTAGGTATAAAACCGATTTTCCTGCATGTACACATTTAAAAATCCATATCAAATTGCTTCAAATCATTAGCTTAACATCTTAAAGTTAATTAACCCTCATCGTCTTACTCAAGTGGACATAAGACCATAACGGCAGTGAATTTGGAAAGATTCCACAATTTTGCATTTAGGCATAAAACCGATTTTCCTGCATTTAAACATTTAGCAATCCCTCTCGAGTTGGTTCAAATCATTACCTTTATATATTAAGGTTAATTAATCTTCTTCATCTTACAGAATTTGGAATAAAGCCAAAACGGTATTTGGAAAATTCCAGAATTTTACATTCCGGTATAAAACCGATTTTCGTGCATGTACACATTTAAAAATCCATATTAAGTTGAATCAAGACATTCGCTTCACATATTTAAGATAATTAACCTTCGTCATCTTACTAAAGTTGGCATTAAGCCAAAACGGCAATGCATAAGAAAAATTCCAGAATTTTATATGTAGGTATAAAACCGATTTTCCAGCATATACACATTTAGAAATCCACATCGATTTGCTTCAAATCATTAGCTTCACATATTAAAGGTAATTAACCCTCACCATCTTACTCAAGTTGACATAAAGCCATAACGGCAGTGCATTTGGAAAAAAATCCATAATTTTACATTTAATTTTACAACAGACTTTCTTGCATATACACAATAAGAAATACATATGAAGTTGCCTCAAATCATTGGCTTCATATATTATAGTTAATTTACCTTCTTCATCTTACTGAAGTCTGCATAAAGCCAAAACGGCAATGCATTAGGAAAAATTCCAGAATTTTACATTTAGGTATAAAACCGATTTTCTTGCATATACAAATTTAGAAATCTACATCAAGTTGCTTCAAATCACTAGCTTAACATATTAAAGTTAATTAACCCTCATTATCTTACTCAGTTGACATGAGACCATAACGGCAGTGCATTTGGAAAAATTTCCAGAATTTTACATTTAGGTATAAAACCGATTTTCTTGCATGTACCCATTTAGAAATCCATATCAATTTGCTTCAAATCGTTAGCTTCACATATTAAAGTAAATTAACCCTCATCGTCGTACTCAAGTGGACATAAGACCATAACGGCAGTGCATTTGGAAAAAATCCACAATTTTACATTAAGGTGCAAAACCTATTTTCTTGCATATACACATTTGGCAATCTATGTCGAATGGCCTCAAATCATTAGCTTAACATATTTAAGTTAATTAACCTTCGTCATATTACAGAAGTTGGCATAACGCCAAAACGGCAGTGCATTTGGAAAAATTCCACAATTTTACAATAAGGTATAAAACCTATTTTCTTGCATATACACATTTGGCAATGTATGTCGAATGGCCTCAAATCATTAGCTTAACATATTTAAGTTAATTTACCTTCTTCATCAAGTTGCTTCAAATCACTAGATTAACATTTTAAAGTTAATTAACCTTCATCATCTTACTCAACTTGACATAAGACCATAACGGCAGTGCATTTGGAAAAAATTTCCAAAATTTTACATTTAGGTATAAAACCGATTTTCTTGCATGTACACATTTAGAAATCCATATCAAGTTGCTTCAAATCGTTAGCTTCACATATTAAAGTTAATTAACCCTCATCGTTTTACTCAAGTGGACATAACACCATAACGGCAGTGCATTTGGAAAAAATTCCATAATTTTACATTTAGGTATAAAACCGACTTTCTTGCATGTACACATTAGAAATCCATATCAAGTTGCTTCAAATTATTAGATTCACATATTGAAGTTAGTCAATTTTCTTCATCTTACTAAAGTTGGCATAAAGCCATAACGGCAGTGCATTTGGAAAATTCCACAGTCTTACATTTAGGTATGAAACCGATTTTCCTGCATTTAAACATTTAGCAATCCATCTCGAGCTGATTCAAATCATTAACGTCACATATGCAAGTTAATTAACCTTTGTCATCTTACAGGAGTTGGCGTAAAGCCAAAACGGCAGTACACTTTGGAAAATTCCAGAGTTTTACATTTAGGTATAGAACCGATTTTCTTGCTCGTACACATTTAGAAATCCATATCACGTTGCCTCAAATCATAAGCTTAACATACTAAAGTTGACATGGAGCCAAAACGGCAGTACATTTGGAAAATTCCAGAATTTTTCATTAAGGTATAAAATCGCTTTTCTGGCATTTATACATTTAGAAATCCATATCAAGTTTCCTCAAATCATTAGCTTAACATATTAAAGTTAATTAACTCTCATCATCTTACTCAAAATGACATGAGACCATAACGACAGCGCATTTGGAAAAATTTCCAGAATTTTACATTTAGGTATAAAACCGATTTTCTTGCATGTACCCATTTAGAAATCCATATCAATTTGCTTCAAATTATTAGATTCACATATTGAAGTTAGTCAACTTTCTTCATCTTACTAAAGTTGGCATAAAGCCATAACGGCAGTGCATTTGGAAAATTCCACAGTCTTACATTTAGGTATGAAACCGATTTTCCTGCATTTAAACATTTAGCAATCCATCTCGAGCTGATTCAAATCATTAACGTCACATATGCAAGTTAATTAACCTTTGTCATCTTACAGGAGTTGGCGTAAAGCCAAAACGGCAGTACACTTTGGAAAATTCCAGAGTTTTACATTTAGGTATAGAACCGATTTTCTTGCACGTACACATTTAGAAATCCATATCACGTTGCCTCAAATCATAAGCTTAACATACTAAAGTTGACATGGAGCCAAAACGGCAGTACATTTGGAAAATTCCAGAATTTTTCATTAAGGTATAAAACCGCTTTTCTGGCATGTATACATTTAGAAATCCATATCAAGTTTCCTCAAATCATTAGCTTCACATTTTAAAGTTAATTAACCCTTATCGTCTTACTCAAGTGGACATAAGACCATAACGGCAGTGCATTTGAAAAAAATCCACAATTTTACATTAAGGTATAAAACCTCTTTTCTTGCATATACACATTTGTCAATCTATGTCGAATGGAATCAAATCATTAGCTTAACATATTTAAGTTAATTAACCTTCGTCATCTTACAGAAGTTGGCATAAAGCCAAAACGGCAGTACATTTGGAAAAATTCCACAATATTACATTAAGGTATCCTCTTTGAAGTTGGTCGCCTTGTCGTGGCGAAGGGGCTTAAGTAAGAGTAAAGTGTGCATCCCAAAGGAAACGCACTCTAATCTTACGAACTAAGAGGGACACCCCATAATTCCCACAATAGTGAAATGGATGAATAAACCCTAGGTTTTACGCCCATCTCCTATTGTTGGAAGTATACCCGCACCAACACCACCCTAAGCCAAGGAGTCGAGGTACCCGTGCCGGGGGCTGAATGGTCAGCGGGGGGTAATAAATAGCTGATCGCGAACGGTCCCCTCCGATGCCCGGGCGAGGTCGGAGGTATAAAAGCCTTCGCTCCGCATACCGGCTCTGCGGACGAGTGACCAACCCTTTCCGTCTTACTCGTAGGACCAACAAATGAACGGAAACAACAAAACAACAACAACTACAACAACCAATTTGACGACAACAGCGACGACTAAGGACATGAATTACAGGATTCCCATTACGGAATCCGACGAAGACGAATTACTCGCCTCCAGCCAGGAGACGGGTAAAGGTATTGCCGGACATACCAACCTAAGTATACCGGCAGATACAGCAGTGATAACAGCAAACATAAAGGAGGAAGCGTCCACCTCCAAAGCTGCCATGAGCACCAACCAAAGTGCACTGGCGGCCAAAGGGGAAATCAAAAAGAAGCGCAAAAAATCACAGAATCAGCTGAGGAAAAACCGGTACCAGAAGGCAGTCTTCATTCTAGGGAAGATAGCCAAAGACCAGGCGGCCGGCACCCCAGTTGATGAGGCAGTACCAAAGCACCTTAAAGCAATAGTGGAGGAATATGAAGGCTACCTGAAAAGGAAGCAATCAGAACCTCTAGTAGAGAACATACAGGAGAGCACTTCACAAAAAAGGAATCGCTCTACGACAGAAACACCCGAAACTCTGCCTAAAAAACCGAGACGGAGT
The DNA here is from genome assembly GCF_016617805.1 of Bactrocera tryoni. NCBI lineage: Eukaryota > Metazoa > Arthropoda > Insecta > Diptera > Tephritidae > Bactrocera > Bactrocera tryoni. Next base: position 47,369 of record NW_024395617.1, on the reverse strand, counting down.
GAAGGCGAACAGAACAGCGCAACAGCGGCAAGGCATTTCTGCGATGTAGCCAGAGATAGCCTGCAAATGGCCATCATAGACGGGAACTCCTCCTCACCGAGCACGGTACAGGAAAGATGGGTGGAGATCGACGTCAGATTGTCGAGTATGGTGCTAAGCTATGTACAGCTGATAAAGGAGGAAAAACCAAATAAAGCCAGCAGACCAATACTAGTGGCCATTTGCGAAGAGTCCATTGAGGCTCTCAAGAAGACTGACTACAAAATCAGCTTCGGAATTCGCAAGGCCAGGTTGAAAATCTTCCAAGGCGACAAAGCGGCTGACGAAGACGACACGGAAGAGGTCGACGACGCCAGCCAGTTGCTAGGGAAAGTGGGCATCGAAGAAACCCGAGATGCCCAACTCGAAGAGTGCTACAGCGAATCTGATAACCCTTATGAAAGAGAGGAGCATCGACATCAGCCCAATACAGGAGCCCTGGGTCAAAGAAGACACCATTAAAGGGATAAAGAGCAGCAACTATAACCTGTTTTACACACGGAACAAAGGTAAACCTAGGGCAAGCATTCTTATCAATAAAAGTATAAATGCATTTCTTTGTCCTAACTACAGCACAGCAGATATCATAGTGGTAAAGGTGGAACAGAAGGAAAAGCCCTTCTTCTTAGTCTCGGCCTACTTGGCCCATGACGATGATATACCTCCGACCCCGCTCACCAGACTAGTAGAGGAGGATAGGAAAGAGGATGTCCTAATAGGGTGTGATGCAAACGCAAGGCCCACCGTATGGGGTAGCTCCAGCATAAACACCAGAGGTGAGTCACTCTTGCAGTATATTCTAAATAGTAATCTAAGCATATGCAACAAGGGCGATAAGCCAACTTTTATTTTCCCAAGCTCGGATAGGTTTCCGGGGTGGGAGGAAGTGCTTGACCTCACGCTATCAACAGACACAGACAGTCTCGTTGTGGATAACTGGAGGGTATCCGATGAGCCTTCCATGTCGGATCCCTCCTGGATACTCTTCAGCATCAGCGGAAGGTACAGTGCTCTTCCCACATACCGAAACCCTAGAAGAACAGCTTGGGAAAAATATACCAGAATAGCAACAAAATGCCTCGAAAAGGGAGGCAATAAGAGTATCATAAATCCTCAAGAACTAGATTCAGAAGTAGAGAAGTTGGAAAAAATCTTAACCACAACTTTCAATAAATCTACTCCGCTAACAGTTTTGAAAAAGAGAAAGTCTCCCCCTTGGTGGAGCAGTGAACTCAAGAATTTGAGAACACAACTAAGGAAAGCTTTCAATGAGAGTTTTAGAACCAAAATATGGCAGCCATATAAAGATATTATGAAAAGATACAAAAAAGCAGTCAGGAAAGCAAAAAACGACTCTTGGCGATCTTTCTGCACATCGATAGAAAGTTGCAGAGAAACCGCTAGGCTGAGCAAAATGCTATCCAAAGATCATATTAATACTGCCTACATTAGGACGGAGGGAAGTGATTGGACCTCCTCAGCAAAAGAGTCTGTGGAGGTACTAATTACAACACACTTTCCCGGGAGTCAGCAAACACCTTCAACGAGGGTTCAACCAGAACCACCGTTGAACGCAGCTGATTATCAAGGCCAAATAATAGACAAAAGCAAAATCAAGTATGCCATAAATAGTTTTGTACCATTTAAAGCGGCAGGTCCTGACGGAATTATGCCCATAATGTTGTAAAAACTTGTAGAACCAATGGTTCAAAGGCTTGAAAATATATACAAAGCTAGCATTCTATTATCCTACATCCCAAGAAGTTCGAAAAGAAGTAAAGTTGTGTTCCTTCCAAAACCCGGCAGAAGAACACACGAAAATGCCAAGGACTTTAGACCTATAAGCCTTACCTCCTTTATGCTGAAGGTACTGGAAAGACCAATAGATCTACACGTAAGAACAATAATGGCGGAGAAGTTATCGAAGTCCCAACATGCGTACATAAAGGGCCGATCAACCGAAACTGCCCTTCACGAGGTGATAAGTGTAATTGATAAATCACTACACCACAAACAATACACCATGGCTGCTTTTCTAGACATAGAGGGCGCCTTCAATAACATAGAAGTAAATGCGATAATTAACTCTCTGGCACATGGTGGCATAGATGACACTGTGTGCAGATGGATACTATCGATGCTTGAGAATAGGAAGATTATGGCTTCAAACGGCGCTGCAACACAAACAAGCTATGTGAGTAGAGGGACGCCTCAAGGAGGGGTCCTCTCTCCGCTCCTATGGGTTGTAGCGCTGAACGAAATACTCCTCCAACTAAACGGTGGAGGAGTGAAAGCAGTGGCGTATGCAGACGATATAGTGTTGTTGGTATCAGTCAGCGAGATTATGGAAAGAGCACTTCGAAGGTTAAACCTATGGGCTAAAAACAATGGACTAGGAGTTAACCCAAACAAAACAGAACTGATGCTATTCACAAGCAGAACCAAAATACCTCAGTTTCAACTTCCGGTACTAAGCGGTACAATACTCACTCTATCCCCCACAGCTAAATACTTGGGGGTGGAGATTGACACCAAATTGTCCTGGAAAATAAATATAGAAAAAAGAATAAACAAAGCATACATGGCTTACTATACTTGTAAGAGAATCGTCAACAAGAATTGGGGCCTCAAACCAAGTATAGTCATGTGGATGTATACGGCGGTCATAAGACCTATACTTACATATGGAGCTCTGGTATGGTGGCCAGCGCTAAACAAGCAATACAACATTAAAAAATTAAATGGTATTCAAAGAGCAGCATCTGAGGGTGTTACTGGGGCAATCAGGTCATGTCCGACTGATGCGCCAACGTGATCCTGCATCAACTACCAATAGACATTTTTATTCAAAAAACAGCAGCTATTGCGGCGACAATAATAAAAGAATTGGGAGGTTGGAACCAGCAGAACTATGGACATAGTGTAATCCTAAACAAGCTCACCAATAATAAATCAGACTACATTCTCCCAAAGCTGGATTTCAATAGACACTTCCAGGTAAGGATACCATCTAGACGAGAATGGAGAAGAGGCTCAATAGAAGAGGAGGATACCATCTCAGTCTATACCGACGGGTCCAAAATGGACTGTGGAGTAGGCACGGGGGTATTCTCCTCCGATCTTGGCATATCTCTCTCTATACGTCTACCGAACTCGGCTAGCATCTTCCAAGCAGAAGTACTAGGCATAGAAAAAGCCTGCGAAGCTCTATTAGAAAACAACGGGAATATAAACAAAGCAACTATATTTACGGATAGCCAGGCGGCACTTCTGGCCTTGTCTTCACCCATGACAATCTCCAGCACAGTACACAACTGCAAGAGAGCACTAAGCGCAATAAAAGACAAGCTCCAGCTAAACTTGATCTGGGTTCCCGGCCACAGGAACATTTTCGGTAACGAAAAAGCAGACGAGTTTGAAAAGGCAGGAGCTTTCCTCAACGAATCCGAGGCGGAGATAATACCAAGTCCGCTAGGATCAATCAAAGGAGAGATCAATAGACAATTTCAACAAATTGCAAATAACAGGTGGATAAACATCACAAAATGCGTCATAACTAAACAATTATGGCCAACATATGACAGGAAAAGAAACAACGACTTACTAAATAGGTCAAGGAAAAGTATTTACAGAGTAACAGCTACCACAACAGGGCACTGGCCATTTGGGGAACACGCATCCAAAATGGGTATGCCCTACAACGACATCTGACGTGGCTGCGGAGTAGCAGGGAACAAGGAAACAATCTTCCACTTTCTCTGCGAATGCCCAGCTCTAGCACAGATCCGACACAAAACACTTGGAATCCATGTAGCACCAAACCTTGAATGGATTTCCACTAAAAGCATATCGGACATAAGTAGTTTCATCGAAACCTCAAAATGGTTTGAAAGAGAATGTGAAACGTAATAGCAAATACAGGAGGTTCTACGAACAGTGCATCAAAATGGCACATCAAGTGTTAATTGAGCCCGATATGGCGGCACTCCTACCTACCTACCTACCTACATTAAGGTATAAAACCTATTTTCTTGCATATACACATTTGGCAATCTAAGTCGAATGGCCTCAAATCATTTAGGTATAGAACCAATTTTCTTGCACGTACACATTTAGAAATCCATATCAAGTTTCCTCAAATCATTAGCTTAACATATTAAAGTTAATTTACCCTCATCTTCTTACTCAAGTTGACATAAGGCCAAAACGACAGTGCATTGGGAAAAATTACAGAATTTTACAATTAGGTATGAAACCGATTTTCTTGCATATACAAATTTAGAAATCCATATCAAGTTGCCTCAAATCACTAGCTTAACATATTAAAGTTAATTAACCCTCATAATCTTACTCAAGTTGGCATAAGACCATAACGGCAGAGCATTTGGAAAAATTTCCAGAATTTTATGTTTAGGTATAAAATCGATTTTCTTGCATGTACACATTTAGAAATCCATATCAAGTTGCCTCAAATCATAAGCTTAACACAGTAAAGTTAGTTAACCCTCATCATCTTACTCAAGTTGACATAAAGCCATAACGGCAGTGCATTTGGAAAAAAATCCATAATTTTACATTTAGGTATAAAACCGATTTTCTTGCATGTACACATTAAGAAATTCATATCGAGTTGATTCAAATCTTTAGCTTAACATATTAAAGTTAATTAACCTTCGTCATCTTACAGGAGTTGGCATAAATCCAAAACGGCAGTGCATATCGAAAAATTTAAGAATTTCACATTTAGGTATAAAACCGATTTTCTTGGATATACACATTTAGATATCCACAAAGAATTGTTTCACATCATTAGCTTAACATATTAAAGTTAATAAAACCTAATCATCTTTTTCAAGTTGACACAAGACCATAACGGCAATGCATCTGGAAAAATTCAACAATTTTACATTTAGGTATAAAACTGATTTTCCTGCATTTAAATATTAAGCAAACCATATCGAGTTGATTCAAATCAATAACGTCACATGTTCAAGTTAATTAACCTTCGTCATCACACAGAAGTTGGCACAAAGCCATAACGGCAGTGCATTTGGAAAGACTCCGCAATTTTACATTTAGGTATAAAACCGATTTTCCAGCATATAAACATTTAGAACTCCATATCAATTTGCTTCAAATCGTTAGCTTCACATTTGAAAGTTAATTAACCCTTATCGTCTTACTCAAGTGGACATAAGACCATAAAGGCAGTGCATTTGAAAAAAATCCACAATTTTACATTTGGGTATAAAACCTCATTTCTTGCATATACACATTTGGCAATCTATGTCGAATGGCCTCAAATCATAAGCTTCACATATTAAAGTTAATTAATCTTCTTCATCTTACAGAAGTTGGCACAAAACCAAAACGACTGTGCATTTGGAAAAATTCCACAATTTTACATTTCGGTATAAAACCGATTTTCCTGCATTTAAATATTAAGCAAACCATATCGAGTTGATTCAAATCATTAACGTCACATGTTCAAGTTAATTAACCTTCGTCATCACACAGAAGTTGGCACAAAGCCATAACGGCAGTGCATTTGGAAAAATTTCCAGAATTTTACATTTAGGTAAACCGATTTTCTTGCATGTACCTATTTAGAAATCCATATCAATTTGCTTCAAATCGTTAGCTTCACATTTTAAAGTTAATTAACCCTTATCGTCTTACTCAAGTGGACATAAGACCATAACGGCAGTGCATTTGAAAAAAATCCACAATTTTACATTTGGGTATAAGACCTCATTTCTTGCATATACACATTTGGCAATCTATGTCGAATTGCTTTAAATCATTTGCTTCACATATTAAAGTTAATTAATCTTCTTCATCTTACAGAAGTTGGCACAAAACCAAAACGACTGTGCATTTGGAAAAATTCCACAATTTTACATTTCGGTATAAAACTGATTTTCCTGTATTTAAACATTTAGCAATCCATATCGAGTTGACTCAAATCATTAGCTTCACATATTAAAGATAATTAACCTTTGTCATTTTTCAGAAGTTGGCATAAAGCCAAAATGGTAGTGCATTTGGAAAAATTCCAAACTTTTACATTTATGTATAAAACCGATTTTCTTGCATGTACACATTTAGAAATCCATATCAATTTGCTTCAAATCATTAGCTTCATATATTAAAGCTGATTAACCCTCATCATCTCACTAAAGTTGACATAAGACCATAACGGCAGTGCATTTGGAAAAAAATCCATAATTTTACATTTAGGTATAAAACCGATTTTCATGCATGTACACATTGAGAAACCCATATCGAGTTGATTCAAATCATAAGCTTAACATATTAAAGTTAATTAACCTTCGTCATCTTACAGAAGTTAGCATAAAGCCAAATGGCAGTGCATTTGGAAATCCATATCAAGATGCCTCAAATCATAAGCTTAACATATTAAAGTTAATTTATCTTCTTCATCTTACAGAAGTTGGCATAAAACCAAAACGACAGTGCATTTGGAAAAATTCCATAATTTTACATTTAGGTATAAAACCGATTTTCCTGCATTTAAACATTTAGCAATCCTTATTGAGTTGATCCAAATCATTAGCTTCACATGATAATGCTAATTAACCGTCATCATCTTACTCAAGTTGACATAAGGCCAAAACGACAGTGCATTTGGAAAAAATTCCATAATTTTACATTTTACCGACTTTGTTGCATGTACACATTAGAAATCCATATCAAGTTGCTTCAAATTATTAGATTCATATATTAAAGTTAGTCAACTTTATTCGTCTTCCTAAAGTTGGCATAAAGCCATAACGGCAGTGCATTTGGAAAGATTTCACAATTTTACATTTAGGTATAAAACCGATTTTCCTGCATTTAAACATTTAGCAATCCATCTCGAGTGAATTCAAACCATTAACGTCACATATGCAAGTTAATTAAAATTCGTCATCTTACAGAAGTTAGCACAAAGCCAAAACGCCAGTACGTTTGGAAAATTCCAGAATTTTACATTTAGGCATAAAACCGATTTTCTTGCACGTACACATTTAGAAATCCATATCAAGTTGCCTCAAATCATTAGCTTAACATACTAAAGTTAATTTACCCTCATCATCTTACTCAAGTTGACATAAGACCATAACGGCAGTGCATTTGGAAAAAATTCCAGAATTTTACATTTACAGTTGCTTCAAATCGTTAGCTTCACATATTAAAGTTTAATTAACTCTCATCGTTTTACTCAAGTGGACATAAAACCATAACTCAACGGCAGTGCATTTGGAAAAAATTCCATAATTTTACATTTTAGTATAAAACTGACTTTCTTGCATGCACACATTAGAAATCCATATCAATTTGCTTCAAATTATTAGATTCACATACTAAAGTTAGTCAACTTTATTCATCTTACTAAAGTTGGCATAAAGCCATAACGGCAGTGCATTTGGAAAGATTCCACAACATTACATTTAGGTATAAAACCTATTTTCCTGCATTTAAACATTTAGCAATCCATCTCGAGTGGATTCAAATCATTAACGTCACATATGCAAGTTAATTAAACTTCGTCATATTACAGAAGGTTGTATAAAGGCAAAACGGCAGTGCATTTGGAAAACTTCCACAATTTTACATTTAGGTATAAAACCTATTTTCTTGCATTTAAACATTTAGCAATCCATCTCGAGTTGATTCAAATCATTAACGTCACATATGCAAGTTAATTAACCTTCGTCATCTTACAGAAGTTGGAATAAAGCCAAAACGGCAGTGCATTTGGAAAAATTCCATAATTTTACATTTAGGCATAGAACCGATTTTCTTGCACTTACACATTTAGAAATCCATATCAATTTGTCTCAAATCATAAGCTTAACATACTAAAGTTAATTAACCTTCTTCATCTTACATTAGTTGACATAGAGCCAAAACGGCAGTACAATTGGAAAATTCCAGGATTTTACATTTAGGTATAAAACGGATTTTCTTGCATGTACACTTTTAGAAATCCATATCAATTTGTCTCAAATCATAAGCTTAACATACTAAAGTTAATTAACCTTCTTAATCTTACATTAGTTGACATAGAGCCAAAACGGCAGTACAATTGGAAAATTCCTGGATTTTACATTTAGGTATAAAACGGATTTTCTTGCATGTACACATTTAGAAATCCATATCAAGTTGCCTCAAATCATTAGCTTAACATACTAAAGTTAATTAACCTTCTTCATCTTACAGAAGTTGACATAAGACCATAACGGCAGTGCATTTGGAAAAAATTCCAGAATTTTATATTTAGGTATAAAACCGATTTTCTTGCATGTACACATTTAGAAAGCCATATCAAGTTGCTTCAAATCGTTAGCTTCACATATTAAAGTTTAATTAACTCTCATCGTTTTACTCAAGTGGACATGAGACCATAACGGCAGTGCATTTGGAAAAAATTCCATAATTTTACATTTTAGTATAAAACTGACTTTCTTGCATGCACACATTAGAAATCCATATCAATTTGCTTCAAATTATTAGATTCGCATATTAAAGTTAGTCAACTTTATTCATCTTACTAAAGTTGGCATAATGCCATAACGGCAGTGCATTTGGAAAGATTCCACAATTTTACATTTAGGTATAAAACCGATTTTCCTGCATTTAAACATTTAGCAATCCATCTCGAGTTGATTTAAATCATTAACGTCACATATGCAAGTTAATTAACCTTCGCCATCTTACAGAAGTTAGCATAAAGCCAAAACGGCAGTACGTTTGGAAAATTCCAGAATTTTACATTTAGGCATAAAACCGATTTTCTTGCACGTACACATTTAGAAATCCATATCAAGTTGCCTCAAACCATTAGCTTAACATACTAAAGTTAATTAACTTTCTTCATCTTACAGAACTTGACATAGAGCCAAAACGGCAGTACGTTTGGAAAATTCCAGAATTTTACATTTAGGCATAAAACCGATTTTCTTGCACGTACACATTTAGAAATCCATATCAAGTTGCCTCAAACCATTAGCTTAACATACTAAAGTTAATTAACTTTCTTCATCTTACAGAACTTGACATAGAGCCAAAACGGCAGTACATTTGGAAAATTCCATAATTTTACATTTAAGTATAAAACCGACTTTCTTGCATGTACACGTTAGAAATCCATATCAAGTTGCTTCAAATTATTAGATTCACGTCTTTAAGTTAGTCAACTTTCTTCATCTTACTAAAGTTGGCATAAGGCCATAACGGCAGTGCATTTGGAAAGATTCCACAATTTCACATATAGGTATGAAACCGATTTTCCTGCATTTAAACATTTAGCAATCCATCTCGAGCTGATTCAAATCATTAACGTCACAAATGCAAGTTAATTAAATTTGCATATTCAAGTTAGTCAACTTTCTTCATCTTACTACAGCTGGCGTAAAGCCATAACGGCAGTGTATTTAAAAAGATTCCACAATTTTACGTTTAGGTATAAAACCGATTTCCCTGCATATACACATTTAGAAAACCACAATGAATTGCTTTAAATCATTAGCTTCACATATTAAAGTTAATTAGCCTTCTTCATCCTACAGAAGTTGGAATAAAGCCAAAACGGCATTGCATTTGGAAAATTCCAGAATTTTAAATTTAGGTATAAAACCGATTTTCTTGCATGTATACATTAGAAATGAATATTAAGTTGCCTTTATTCATAAGCTTAACATATTAAAGTTAATTAACCTTCTTCATCTAACATAAGTTGGCATAAAGCCAAAACAGCAGTGCATTTGGAAAAATTCCACAATTTTACATTCAGGTATAAAACCGATTTTCGTGCATGTACGCATTTAGAAATCCATATCAAGTTGCCTCAAGACTTTCGCTTCACATATTAAAGTTAATTAACATTCGTCATCTTATTAAAGTTGGCATAAAGCCAAAACGGCAGTGCATAACAAAAATTCCAGAATTTTCCATTTAGGTATAAAACCGATTTTCTTGCATGTACACATTTAGAAATCCATATCCAGTTGCTTTAAATCGTTAGCTTCACATATTAAAGTTAATTAACCCTCATCGTTTTACTCAAGTGGACATGAGAAAATAACGGCAGTGCATTTGGAAAAAATTCCATAATTTTACATGTAAGTATAAAACCGACTTTCTTGCATGTACACGTTAGAAATCCATATCAAGTTTCTTCAAATTATTAGATTCACGTCTTTAAGTTAGTCAACTTTCTTCATCTTACTAAAGTTGGCATAAGGCCATAACGGCAGTGCATTTGGAAAGATTCCACAATTTCACATATAGGTATGAAACCGATTTTCCTGCATTTAAACATTTAGCAATCCATCTCGAGCTGATTCAAATCATTAACGTCACATATGCAAGTTAATTAACCTTCGTCATCTTACAGGAGTTGGCATAAAGCCAAAACGGCAGTGCATTTGGAAAAATTCCACAATTTTACATTTAGGTATAAAACCGATTTTCCTGCATTTAAACATTTAGCAATCCATCTCGAGTTGACTCAAATCATTAACGTCACATATGCAAGTTAATTAACCTTCGCCTTCTTACTCAAGTTGACATAAGACCATAACGGCAGTGCATTTGGAAAAAATTTCCAGAATTTTACATTTAGGTATAAAACCGATTTTCTTGCATGTACACATTTAGAAATCCATATCAAGTTGCTTCAAATCGTTAGCTTCACATATTAAAGTTAATTAACCCTGATCGTTTTACTCAAGTGGACATAAGACCATAACAGCAGTGCATTTGGAAAAAATTCCATAATTTTACATTTAAGTATAAAACCGACTTTCTTGCATGTACACATTAGAAATCCATACCAAGTTGCTTCAAATTAAAAGATTCACATAAAGTTGGCATAAAGCCATAACCGCAGTGCATTTGGAAAGATTCCACAATTTTACATTTAGGTATGAAACCGATTTTCCTGCATTTAAACATTTAACAATCCATCTCGAGCTGATTAAATCATTAACGTCACATATGCAAGTTAATTAACCTTCGCAATCTTACAGGAGTTGGCATAAAGCCAAAGCGGCAGTGCATTTGGAAAAATTCCACAATTTTACATTTAGGTATAAAACCTATTTTCCTGCATTTAAACATTTAGCAATCCATCTCGAGTTGATTCAAATAATTAACGTCGCATATGCAAGTTATTTAATTCGCCATTTTACAGAAGTTGGCATAAAGCCAAAACGGCAGTACGTTTGGAAAATTCCAGAGTTTTACATTTAGGTATAGAACCGATTTTCTTGCACGTACTCATTAAGAAATCCATACCACGTTGCCTCAAATCATAAGCTTTACATACTAAAGTTGACATGGAGCCAAAACGGCAGTACATTTGGAAAATTCCAGAATTTTTCATTAAGGTATAAAACCGCTTTTCTTTCATGTATACATTAAGAAATCCATATCAAGTTTCCTCAAATCATTAGCTTAACATATTAAAGTTAATTAACCCTCATCATCTTACTCAAGTTGACATAAGGCCAAAACGACAGTGCATTAGGAAAAATTACAGAATTTTACATTTATGTATGAAACCGATTTTCTTGCATATACAAATTTAGAAATCCATATCAAGTTGCTTAAAATCACTAGCTTAACATATTAAAGCTAATTAACCCTCATCATCTTACTCAAAATGACATGAGACCTTAACGGCAGCGCATTTGGAAAAATTTCCAGAATTTTACATTTAAGTATAAAACCGATTTTCTTGCATGTACCCATTTAGAAATCCATATCAATTTGCTTCAAATCGTTAGCTTCACATTTTAAAGTTAATTAACCCTTATCGTCTTACTCAAGTGAACATAAGACAATAACGGCAGTGCATTTGAAAAAAATCCACAATTTTACATTAAGGTATAAAACCTCGTTTCTTGCATATACACATTTGGCAATCTATGTCGAATGGCCTCAAATCATTAGCTTAACATATTTAAGCTAATTAACCTTCGTCATCTTACAGGAGTTGGCATAAAGCCAAAGCGGCAGTGCATTTGGAAAAATTCCACAATTTTACATTTAGGTATAAAACCTATTTTCCTGCATTTAAACATTTAGCAATCCATCTCGAGTTGATTCAAATAATTAACGTCGCATATGCAAGTTAATTAACCTTCGCCATTTTACAGAAGTTGGCATAAAGCCAAAACGGCAGTACGTTTGGAAAATTCCAGAGTTTTACATTTAGGTATAGAACCGATTTTCTTGCACGTACTCATTTAGAAATCCATATCACGTTGCCTCAAATCATAAGCTTAACATACTAAAGTTGACATGGAGCCAAAACGTCAGTACATTTGGAAAATTCCAGAATTTTTCATTTAGGTATAAAACCGCTTTTCTTTCATGTATACATTTAGAAATCCATATCAAGTTTCCTCAAATCATTAGCTTAACATATTAAAGTTAATTTACCCTCATCTTCTTACTCAAGTTGACATAAGGCCAAAACGACAGTGCATTGGGAAAAATTACAGAATTTTACAATTAGGTATGAAACCGATTTTCTTGCATATACAAATTTAGAAATCCATACCAAGTTGCCTCAAATCACTAGCTTAACATATTAAAGTTAATTAACCCTCATAATCTTACTCAAGTTGGCATAAGACCATAACGGCAGAGCATTTGGAAAAATTTCCAGAATTTTATGTTTAGGTATAAAATCGATTTTCTTGCATAAACACATTTAGAAATCCATATCAAGTTGCCTCAAATCATTAGCTTAACACAGTAAAGTTAGTTAACCCTCATCATCTTACTCAAGTTGACATAAGGCCATAACGGCAGTGCATTTGGAAAAAAATCCATAATTTTACATTTAGGTATAAAACCGATTTTCTTGCATGTACACATTAAGAAATCCATATCGAGTTGATTCAAATCTTTAGCTTCACATATTAAAGTTAATTAACCTTCGTCATCTTACAGGAGTTGGCATAAATCCAAAACGGCAGTGCATATCGAAAAATTTAAGAATTTCACATTTAGGTATAAAACCGATTTTCTTGGATATACACATTTAGATATCCACAAAGAATTGTTTCACATCATTAGCTTAACATATTAAAGTTAATAAAACCTCATCATCTTTTTCAAGTTGACACAAGACCATAACGGCAATGCATCTGGAAAAATTCCACAATTTTACATTTAGGTATAAAACTGATTTTCCTGCATTTAAATATTAAGCAAACCATATCGAGTTGATTCAAATCAATAACGTCACATGTTCAAGTTAATTAACCTTCGTCATCACACAGAAGTTGGCACAAAGCCATAACGGCAGTGCATTTGGAAAGACTCCGCAATTTTACATTTAGGTATAAAACCGATTTTCCAGCATATAAACATTTAGAAATCCATATCAATTTGCTTCAAATCGTTAGCTTCACATTTTAAAGTTAATTAACCCTTATCGTCTTACTCAAGTGGACATAAGACCATAAAGGCAGTGCATTTGAAAAAAATCCACAATTTTACATTTGGGTATAAAACCTCATTTCTTGCATATACACATTTGGCAATCTATGTCGAATGGCCTCAAATCATAAGCTTCACATATTAAAGTTAATTAATCTTCTTCATCTTACAGAAGTTGGCACAAAACCAAAACGACTGTGCATTTGGAAAAATTCCACAATTTTACATTTCGGTATAAAACCGATTTTCCTGCATTTAAATATTAAGCAAACCATATCGAGTTGATTCAAATCATTAACGTCACATGTTCAAGTTAATTAACCTTCGTCATCACACAGAAGTTGGCACAAAGCCATAACGGCAGTGCATTTGGAAAAATTTCCAGAATTTTACATTTAGGTAAACCGATTTTCTTGCATGTACCTATTTAGAAATCCATATCAATTTGCTTCAAATCGTTAGCTTCACATTTTAAAGTTAATTAACCCTTATCGTCTTACTCAAGTGGACATAAGACCATAACGGCAGTGCATTTGAAAAAAATCCACAATTTTACATTTGGGTATAAGACCTCATTTCTTGCATATACACATTTGGCAATCTATGTCGAATTGCTTTAAATCATTTGCTTCACATATTAAAGTTAATTAATCTTCTTCATCTTACAGAAGTTGGCACAAAACCAAAACGACTGTGCATTTGGAAAAATTCCACAATTTTACATTTCGGTATAAAACTGATTTTCCTGTATTTAAACATTTAGCAATCCATATCGAGTTGACTCAAATCATTAGCTTCACATATTAAAGATAATTAACCTTTGTCATTTTTCAGAAGTTGGCATAAAGCCAAAATGGTAGTGCATTTGGAAAAATTCCAAACTTTTACATTTATGTATAAAACCGATTTTCTTGCATGTACACATTTAGAAATCCATATCAATTTGCTTCAAATCATTAGCTTCATATATTAAAGCTAATTAACCCTCATCATCTCACTAAAGTTGACATAAGACCATAACGACAGTGCATTTGGAAAAAAATCCATAATTTTACATTTAGGTATAAAACCGATTTTCATGCATGTACACATTGAGAAACCCATATCGAGTTGATTCAAATCATTAGCTTAACATATTAAAGTTAATTAACCTTCGTCATCTTACAGAAGTTAGCATAAAGCCAAATGGCAGTGCATTTGGAAATCCATATCAAGATGCCTCAAATCATAAGCTTAACATATTAAAGTTAATTTATCTTCTTCATCTTACAGAAGTTGGCATAAAACCAAAACGACAGTGCATTTGGAAAAATTCCATAATTTTACATTTAGGTATAAAACCGATTTTCCTGCATTTAAACATTCAGCAATCCTTATTGAGTTGATCCAAATCATTAGCTTCACATGTTAATGCTAATTAACCCTCATCATCTTACTCAAGTTGACATAAGGCCAAAACGACAGTGCATTGGGAAAAATAACAGAATTTTACATTTAGGTATGAAACCGATTTTCTTGCATGTACACATTTAGAAATCCATATCATGTTGCTTCAAATCATTAGCTTAACATATTAAAGTTAGCTAACCTTCTTCATCTTACAGAAGTTGGCATAAAGCCAAAACGACAATGCATTTGGAAAAATCCATAATTTTACTTTTAGGTATAAAACCGATTTTCTTGCATGTACACATTTAGAAATCCACAAAGATCTGCTTCACATCATTAGCTTCACATATTAAAGTTAATTAACTCTCATCGTTTTACTTAAGTGGACATAAGACCATAACAGCAGTGCATTTGGAAAAAATTCCATAATTTTACATTTTACCGACTTTGTTGCATGTACACATTAGAAATCCATATCAAGTTGCTTCAAATTATTAGATTCATATATTAAAGTTAGTCAACTTTATTCGTCTTCCTAAAGTTGGCATAAAGCCATAACGGCAGTGCATTTGGAAAGATTTCACAATTTTACATTTAGGTATAAAACCGATTTTCCTGCATTTAAACATTTAGCAATCCATCTCGAGTGAATTCAAACCATTAACGTCACATATGCAAGTTAATTAAAATTCGTCATCTTACAGAAGTTAGCACAAAGCCAAAACGCCAGTACGTTTGGAAAATTCCAGAATTTCACATTTAGGCATAAAACCGATTTTCTTGCACGTACACATTTAGAAATCCATATCAAGTTGCCTCAAATCATTAGCTTAACATACTAAAGTTAATTAACCTTCTTCATCTTACAGAACTTCACATAGAGCCAAAACGGCAGTACATTTGGAAAATTCCAGAATTTTACATTTAGGTATAAAACCGATTTTCTTGCATATACAAATTTAGAAATCCACATCAAGTTGCTTCAAATCACTAGCTTAACATATTAAAGTTAATTAACCCTCATCATTTTACTCACGTTGGCATAAGACCATAACGGCAGTGCATTTGGAAAAAATTCCAAAATTTTACATTTACCATATACCATATACGCATTTAGAAAACCATATCAAGTTGCTTCAAATCGTTAGCTTCACATATTAAAGTTAATTAACTCTCATCGTTTTACTCAAGTGGACGTAAGACCATAACGGCAGTGCATTTGGAAAAAGTTCCATAATTTTACATTTTAGAATAAAACCGACTTTCTTGCATGTACACATTAGAAATCCATATCAAGTTGCTTCAAATTATTTGATTCACATATTAAAGTTAGTCAACTTTATTCGTCTTACTAAAGTTGGCATAAAGCCATAACGGCAGTGCATTTGGAAAGATTCCACAATTGTGCATTTAGCAATCCATCTCGAGTTGATTCAAATCATTAACGTCACATATGCAAGTTAATTAACCTTCGCCATCTTACAGAAGTTAGCATAAAGCCAAAACGGCAGTACGTTTGGAAAATTCCAGAATTTTACATTTAGGCATAAAACCGATTTTCTTGCACGTACACATTTAGAAATCCATATCAAGTTGCCTCAAATCATTAGCTTAACATACTAAAGTTAATTAACCTTCTTCATCTTACAGAACTTGACATAGAGCCAAAACAGCAGTACGTTTGGAAAATTCCAGAACTTTACATTTAGGTATAAAACCGATTTTCTTGCATATACAAATTTAGAAATCCACATCAAGTTGCTTCAAATCACTAGCTTAACATATTAAAGTTAATTAACCCTCATCATCTTACTCAAGTTGACATAAGACCATAACGGCAGTGCATTTGGAAAAAATTCCAGAATTTTACATTTAGGTATAAAACCGATTTTCTTGCATGTACACATTTAGAAATCCATATCAAGCTACTTCAAATCATTAGCTTAACATATTAAAGTTTTTTTAATCCCCATCATCTTACTCAAGTTGACATAAGACCATAACGGCAGTGCATTTGGAAAAAATTCCATAAATTTTAGTATAAAACCGACTTTCTTGCATGTACACATTAGAAATCCATATCAAGTTGCTTCAAATTATTTGATTCACATATTAAAGTTAGTCAACTCTATTCATCTTACTAAAGTTGGCATAAAGCCATAACGGCAGTACCTTTGGAAAGATTCCACAATTTTGCATTTAGGTATAAAACCGACTTTCCTGCATTTAAACATTTAGCAATCCATCTCGAGTTGATTCAAATCATTAACGTCACATATGCAAGTTAATTAACCTTCGCCATCTTACAGAAGTTAGCATAAATCCAAAACGGCAGTACGTTTGGAAAATTCCAGAATTTTACATTTAGGCATAAAACCGATTTTCTTGCACGTACACATTTAGAAATCCATATCAAGTTGCCTCAAATTATTAGCTTAATATACTAAAGTTAATTAACCTTCTTCATCTTACAGAACTTCACATAGAGCCAAAACGGCAGTACATTTGGAAAATTCCAGAATTTTACATTTAGGTATAAAACCGATTTTCTTGCATATACAAATTTAGAAATCCACATCAAGTTGCTTCAAATCACTAGCTTAACATATCAAAGTTAATTAACCCTCATCATTTTACTCACGTTGGCATAAGACCATAACAGCAGTGCATTTGGAAAAAATTCCAAAATTTTACATTTAGGTATAAAACCGATTCCCTTCCATATACGCATTTAGAAAACCATATCAAGTTGCTTCAAATCGTTAGCTTCACATATTAAAGTTAATTAACGCTCATCGTTTTACTCAAGTGGACGTAAGACCATAACGGCAGTGCATTTGGAAAAAATTCCAGAATTTTACATTTAGGTATAAAACCGATTTTCTTGCACGTTCACATTTAGAAATCCATATCAAGTTGCCTTAAATCATTAGCTTAACATATTTAAGTTAATTTACCCTCATCATCTTACTCAAGTTGACATAAGACCATAACGGCAGTGCATTTGGAAAAAATTCCAGAATTTTACATTTAGGTATAAAACCGATTTTCTTGCATGTACACATTTAGAAAGCCATATCAAGTTGCTTCAAATCGTTAGCTTCACATATTAAAGTTTAATTAACTCTCATCGTTTTACTCAAGTGGACATAAAACCATAACTCAACGGCAGTGCATTTGGAAAAAATTCCATAATTTTACATTTTAGTATAAAACTGACTTTCTTGCATGCACACATTAGAAATCCATATCAATTTGCTTCAAATTATTAGATTCACATACTAAAGTTAGTCAACTTTATTCATCTTACTAAAGTTGGCATAAAGCCATAACGGCAGTGCATTTGGAAAGATTCCACAACATTACATTTAGGTATAAAACCGATTTTCCTGCATTTAAACATTTAGCAATCCATCTCGAGTGGATTCAAATCATTAACGTCACATATGCAAGTTAATTAAACTTCGTCATATTACAGAAGTTGGTATAAAGGCAAAACGGCAGTGCATTTGGAAAACTTCCACAATTTTACATTTAGGTATAAAACCTATTTTCTTGCATTTAAACATTTAGCAATCCATCTCGAGTTGATTCAAATCTTTAACGTCACATATGCAAGTTAATTAACCTTCGTCATCTTACAGAAGTTGGAATAAAGCCAAAACGGCAGTGCATTTGGAAAAATTCCATAATTTTACATTTAGGCATAGAACCAATTTTCTTGCACTTACACATTTAGAAATCCATATCAATTTGTCTCAAATCATAAGCTTAACATACTAAAGTTAATTAACCTTCTTCATCTTACATTAGTTGACATAGAGCCAAAACGGCAGTACAATTGGAAAATTCCAGGATTTTACATTTAGGTATAAAACGGATTTTCTTGCATGTACACTTTTAGAAATCCATATCAATTTGGCTCAAATCATAAGCTTAACATACTAAAGTTAATTAACCTTCTTCATCTTACATTAGTTGACATAGAGCCAAAACGGCAGTACAATTGGAAAATTCCTGGATTTTACATTTAGGTATAAAACGGATTTTCTTGCATGTACACATTTAGAAATCCATATCAAGTTGCCTCAAATCATTAGCTTAACATACTAAAGTTAATTAACCTTCTTCATCTTACAGAAGTTGACATAAGACCATAACGGCAGTGCATTTGGAAAAAATTCCAGAATTTTATATTTAGGTATAAAACCGATTTTCTTGCATGTACACATTTAGAAAGCCATATCAAGTTGCTTCAAATCGTTAGCTTCACATATTAAAGTTTAATTAACTCTCATCGTTTTACTCAAGTGGACATGAGACCATAACGGCAGTGCATTTGGAAAAAATTCCATAATTTTACATTTTAGTATAAAACTGACTTTCTTGCATGCACACATTAGAAATCCATATCAATTTGCTTCAAATTATTAGATTCGCATATTAAAGTTAGTCAACTTTATTCATCTTACTAAAGTTGGCATAATGCCATAACGGCAGTGCATTTGGAAAGATTCCACAATTTTACATTTAGGTATAAAACCGATTTTCCTGCATTTAAACTTTTAGCAATCCATCTCGAGTTGATTTAAATCATTAACGTCACATATGCAAGTTAATTAACCTTCGCCATCTTACAGAAGTTAGCATAAAGCCAAAACGGCAGTACGTTTGGAAAATTCCAGAATTTTACATTTAGGCATAAAACCGATTTTCTTGCACGTACACATTTAGAAATCCATATCAAGTTGCCTCAAACCATTAGCTTAACATACTAAAGTTAATTAACTTTCTTCATCTTACAGAACTTGACATAGAGCCAAAACGGCAGTACATTTGGAAAATTCCAGAACTTTACATTTAGGTATAAAACCGATTTTCTTGCATATACAAATTTAGAAATCCACATCAAGTTGCTTCAAATCACTAGCTTAACATATTAAAGTTAATTAACCCTCATCATCTTACTCAAGTTGACATAAGACCATAACGGCAGTGCATTTGGAAAAAATTCCAGAATTTTACATTTAGGTATAAAACCGATTTTCTTGCATGTACACATTTAGAAATCCATATCAAGTTACTTCAAATCATGAGCTTAACATATTAAAGTTTATTAATCCCCATCATCTTACTCAAGTTGACAAAAGCCTTAACGGCAGTGCGTTTAGAAAAAATTCCAGAATTTTACATTTAGGTATAAAACCGACTTTCTTGCATGTGCACATTTAAAAATCCATATCAAGTTGCTTCAAATTCTTAAATTTGCATATTCAAGTTAGTCAACTTTCTTCATCTTACTACAGCTGGCGTAAAGCCATAACGGCAGTGTATTTAAAAAGATTCCACAATTTTACGTTTAGGTATAAAACCGATTTCCCTGCATTTAAACATTTAGCAATCCATCTCGAGTTGATTTAAATCATTAACGTCACATACTCAAAATAATTAACCTTCGCCATCTTACAGAAGTTGAGATAGAGCCAAAACGGCCGTACATTTGGAAAAGTCCACAATTTTACATTTAGGTATAGAACCGATTTTCCAGCATATACACATTTAGAAAACCACAATGAATTGCTTTAAATCATTAGCTTCACATATTAAAGTTAATTAGCCTTCTTCATCCTACAGAAGTTGGAATAAAGCCAAAACGGCATTGCATTTGGAAAATTCCAGAATTTTAAATTTAGGTATAAAACCGATTTTCTTGCATGTATACATTAGAAATGAATATTAAGTTGCCTTTATTCATAAGCTTAACATATTAAAGTTAATTAACCTTCTTCATCTAACATAAGTTGGCATAAAGCCAAAACAGCAGTGCATTTGGAAAAATTCCACAATTTTACATTCAGGTATAAAACCGATTTTCGTGCATGTACGCATTTAGAAATCCATATCAAGTTGCCTCAAGACTTTCGCTTCACATATTAAAGTTAATTAACATTCGTCATCTTACTAAAGTTGGCATAAAGCCAAAACGGCAGTGCATAAGAAAAATTCCAGAATTTTCCATTTAGGTATAAAACCGATTTTCTTGCATGTACACATTTAGAAATCCATATCCAGTTGCTTTAAGTCGTTAGCTTCACATATTAAAGTTAATTAACCCTCATCGTTTTACTCAAGTGGACATGAGAAAATAACGGCAGTGCATTTGGAAAAAATTCCATAATTTTACATTTAAGTATAAAACCGACTTTCTTGCATGTACACGTTAGAAATCCATATCAAGTTGCTTCAAATTATTAGATTCACGTCTTTAAGTTAGTCAACTTTCTTCATCTTACTAAAGTTGGCATAAGGCCATAACGGCAGTGCATTTGGAAAGATTCCACAATTTCACATATAGGTATGAAACCGATTTTCCTGCATTTAAACATTTAGCAATCCATCTCGAGTTGATTCAAATAATTAACGTCGCATATGCAAGTTAATTAACCTTCGCCATTTTACAGAAGTTGGCATAAAGCCAAAACGGCAGTACGTTTGGAAAATTCCAGAGTTTTACATTTAGGTATAGAACCGATTTTCTTGCACGTACTCATTAAGAAATCCATACCACGTTGCCTCAAATCATAAGCTTTACATACTAAAGTTGACATGGAGCCAAAACGGCAGTACATTTGGAAAATTCCAGAATTTTTCATTAAGGTACAAAACCGCTTTTCTTTCATGTATACATCAAGAAATCCATATCAAGTTTCCTCAAATCATTAGCTTAACATATTAAAGTTAATTAACCCTCATCATCTTACTCAAGTTGACATAAGGCCAAAACGACAGTGCATTAGGAAAAATTACAGAATTTTACATTTATGTATGAAACCGATTTTCTTGCATATACAAATTTAGAAATCCATATCAAGTTGCTTAAAATCACTAGCTTAACATATTAAAGTTAATTAACCCTCATCATCTTACTCAAAATGACATGAGACCTTAACGGCAGCGCATTTGGAAAAATTTCCAGAATTTTACATTTAGGTATAAAACCGATTTTCTTGCATGTACCCATTTAGAAATCCATATCAATTTGCTTCAAATCGTTAGCTTCACATTTTAAAGTTAATTAACCCTTATCGTCTTACTCAAGTGAACATAAGACAATAACGGCAGTGCATTTGAAAAAAATCCACAATTTTACATTAAGGTATAAAACCTCGTTTCTTGCATATACACATTTGGCAATCTATGTCGAATGGCCTCAAATCATTAGCTTAACATATTTAAGCTAATTAACCTTCGTCATCTTACAGGAGTTGGCATAAAGCCAAAGCGGCAGTGCATTTGGAAAAATTCCACAATTTTACATTTAGGTATAAAACCGATTTTCCTGCATTTAAACATTTAGCAATCCATCTCGAGTTGACTCAAATCATTAACGTCACATATGCAAGTTAATTAACCTTCGCCTTCTTACTCAAGTTGACATAAGACCATAACGGCAGTGCATTTGGAAAAAATTTCCAGAATTTTACATTTAGGTATAAAACCGATTTTCTTGCATGTACACATTTAGAAATCCATATCAAGTTGCTTCAAATCGTTAGCTTCACATATTAAAGTTAATTAACCCTGATCGTTTTACTCAAGTGGACATAAGACCATAACAGCAGTGCATTTGGAAAAAATTCCATAATTTTACATTTAAGTATAAAACCGACTTTCTTGCATGTACACATTAGAAATCCATACCAAGTTGCTTCAAATTAAAAGATTCACATAAAGTTGGCATAAAGCCATAACCGCAGTGCATTTGGAAAGATTCCACAATTTTACATTTAGGTATGAAACCGATTTTCCTGCATTTAAACATTTAACAATCCATCTCGAGCTGATTAAATCATTAACGTCACATATGCAAGTTAATTAACCTTCGCAATCTTACAGGAGTTGGCATAAAGCCAAAGCGGCAGTGCATTTGGAAAAATTCCACAATTTTACATTTAGGTATAAAACCTATTTTCCTGCATTTAAACATTTAGCAATCCATCTCGAGTTGATTCAAATAATTAACGTCGCATATGCAAGTTAATTAACCTTCGCCATTTTACAGAAGTTGGCATAAAGCCAAAACGGCAGTACGTTTGGAAAATTCCAGAATTTTACATTTAGGCATAAAACCGATTTTCTTGCACGTACACATTTAGAAATCCATATCAAGTTGCCTCAAATCATAAGCTTTACATACTAAAGTTGACATGGAGCCAAAACGGCAGTACATTTGGAAAATTCCAGAATTTTTCATTAAGGTACAAAACCGCTTTTCTTTCATGTATACATCAAGAAATCCATATCAAGTTTCCTCAAATCATTAGCTTAACATATTAAAGTTAATTAACCCTCATCATCTTACTCAAGTTGACATAAGGCCAAAACGACAGTGCATTAGGAAAAATTACAGAATTTTACATTTATGTATGAAACCGATTTGCTTGCATATACAAATTTAGAAATCCATATCAAGTTGCTTAAAATCACTAGCTTAACATATTAAAGTTAATTAACCCTCATCATCTTACTCAAAATGACATGAGACCTCAACGGCAGCGCATTTGGAAAAATTTCCAGAACTTTACATTTAGGTATAAAACCGATTTTCTTGCATGTACCCATTTAGAAATCCATATCAATTTGCTTCAAATCGTTAGCTTCACATTTTAAAGTTAATTAACCCTTATCGTCTTACTCAAAATGACATGAGACCATAACGGCAGCGCATTTGGAAAAATTTCCAGAATTCTACATTTAGGTATAAAACCGATTTTCTTGCATGTACCCATTTAGAAATCCATATCAATTTGCTTCAAATCGTTAGCTTCACATTTTAAAGTTAATTAACCCTTATCGTCTTACTCAAGTGGACATAAGACCATAACGGCAGTGCATTTGAAAAAAATCCACAATTTTACATTTGGGTATAAGACCTCATTTCTTGCATATACACATTTGGCAATCTATGACGAATGGCCTCAAATCATTAGCTTCACATATTTAAGTTAATTAACCTTCGTCATCTAACTAAAGTTGGCATAAAGCCAAAACGGCAGTGCATTTGGAAAAATTCCACAATTTTACATTAATGTATAAAGCCTATTTTCCTGCATATACACATTTTGCAATCTATGTCGAATGGCCTCAAATCATTAGCTTAACATATTTAAGTTAATTAACCTTCTTCATCTTACAGAAGTTGGCATAAAGCCAAAACGGCAATGCATTAGGAAAAATTCCAGAATTTTACATTTAGGTCTAAAACCGATTTTCTTGCATGTACACATTTAGAAATCCATATCAAGTTGCTTCAAATCACTAGATTAACATTTTAAAGTTAATTAACCCTCATCATCTTACTCAAGTTGACATAAGACCATAACGGCAGTGCATTTGGAAAAAATTTCCAGAATTTTACATTTAGGTATAAAACCGATTTTCTTGCATGTACACATTTAGAAATCCATATCCAGTTGCTTTAAATCGTTAGCTTCACATATTAAAGTTAATTAACCCTCATCGTTTTACTCAAGTGGACATGAGACCATAACGGCAGTGCATTTGGAAAAAATTCCATAATTTTACATTTAAGTATAAAACCGACTTTCTTGCATGTACACGTTAGAAATCCATATCAAGTTGCTTCAAATTATTAGATTCACGTCTTGAAGTTAGTCAACTTTCTTCATCTGACTAAAGTTGGCATAAGGCCATAACGGCAGTGCATTAACCTTCGTCATCTTACAGGAGTTGGCATAAAGCCAAAACGGCAGTGCATTTGGAAAAATTCCACAATTTTACATTTAGGTATAAAACCGATTTTCCTGCATTTAAACATTTAGCAATCCATCTCGAGTTGATTCAAATCATTAACGTCACATATGCAAGTTAATTAACCTTCGCCTTCTTACTCAAGTTGACATAAGACCATAACGGCAGTGCATTTGGAAAAAATTTCAAGAATTTTACATTTAGGTATAAAACCGATTTTCTTGCATGTACACATTTAGAAATCCATATCAAGTTGCTTCAAATCGTTAGCTTCACATATTAAAGTTAATTAACCCTCATCGTTTTACTCAAGTGGACATAAGACCATAACAGCAGTGCAGTTGGAAAAAATTCCATTATTTTACATTTAAGTATAAAACAGACTTTCTTGCAAGTACACGTTAGAAATCCATATCAAGTTGCTTCAAATTATTAGATTCACGTCTTGAAGTTAGTCAACTTTCTTCATCTGACTAAAGTTGGCATAAGGCCATAACGGCAGTGCATTAACCTTCGTCATCTTACAGGAGTTGGCATAAAGCCAAAACGGCAGTGCATTTGGAAAAATTCCACAATTTTACATTTAGGTATAAAACCGATTTTCCTGCAATTAAATATTTAGCAATCCATCTCGAGCTGATTTAAATCATTAACGTCACATATGCAAGTTAATTAACCTTCGTCATCTTACAGGAGTTGGCATAAAGCCAAAGCGGCAGTGCATTTGGAAAAATTCCACAATTTTACATTTAGGTATAAAACCTTTTTTCCTGCATTTAAACATTTAGCAATCCATCTCGAGTTGATTCAAATAATTAACGTCGCATATGCAAGTTAATTAACCTTCGCCATTTTACAGAAGTTGGCATAAAGCCAAAACGGCAGTACGTTTGGAAAATTCCAGAGTTTTACATTTAGGTATAGAACCGATTTTCTTGCACGTACTCATTTAGAAATCCATATCACGCTGCCTCAAATCATAAGCTTAACATACTTAAATTGACATGGAGCCAAAACGGCAGTACATTTGGAAAATTCCAGAATTTTTCATTAAGGTATAAAACCGCTTTTCTTTCATGTATGCATTTAGAAATCCATATCAAGTTTCCTCAAATCATTAGCTTAACATATTAAAGTTAATTAACCCTCATCATCTTACTCAAGTTGACATAAGGCCAAAACGACAGTGCATTAGGAAAAATTACAGAATTTTACATTTAGGTATGAAACCGATTTTCTTGCATATACAAATTTAGAAATCCATATCAAGTTGCTTAAAATCACTAGCTTAACATATTAAAGTTAATTAACCCTCATCATCTTACTCAAAATGACATGAGACCTTAACGGCAGCGCATTTGGAAAAATTTCCAGAATTTTACATTTAGGTATAAAACCGATTTTCTTGCATGTACCCATTTAGAAATCCATATCAATTTGCTTCAAATCGTTAGCTTCACATTTTAAAGTTAATTAACCCTTATCGTCTTACTCAAGTGAACATAAGACAATAACGGCAGTGCATTTGAAAAAAATCCACAATTATACATTAAGGTATAAAACCTCTTTTCTTGCATATACACATTTGGCAATCTATGTCGAATGGCCTCAAATCATTAGCTTAACATATTTAAGTTAATTAACCTTCGTCATTTTACAGAAGTTGGCATAAAGCCAAAACGGCAGTGCATTTGGAAAAATTCCACAATTTTACATTAAGGTATAAAACCTATTTTCTTGCACATACACATTTGGCAATCTATGTCGAATGGCCTCAAATCGTTTAGGTATAGAACCAATTTTCTTGCACGTACACATTTAGAAATCTATATCAAGTTGCCTCAAATCACTAGCTTAACATATTAAAGTTAATTAACCCTCATCATTTTACTCAAGTTGACATAAGGCCAAAACGACAGTGCATTGGGAAAAATTACAGAATTTTACATTTAGGTATGAAACCGATTTTCTTGCATATACAAATTTAGAAATCCATATTAAGTTGCTTTAAATCACTAGATTAACATTTTAAAGTTAATTAACCCTCATCATCTTACTCAAGTTGACATAAAGCCATAACGGCAGTGCATTTGGAAAAAAATCCATAATTTTACATTTTAGTATAAAACCGATTTTCTTGCATGTACACATTTAGAAATCCATATCGAGTTGATTCAAATCTTTAGCTTAACATATGAAAGTTAACTAACCTTCTTCAACTTACAGAAGTTGGCTTAAAGCCAAAACGACAGTGCATTTGGAAAAATTCCACAATTTTACATTTAGGTATAAAAATGGTTTTCTTGCATATACACATTCGGCAATATATGTCGAATGGCTTCAAATCATTAGCTTCACATATTAAAGTTAATAAATTTTCTTCATCTCACTAAAGTTGTCATAAGACCATAACGGCAGTGCATTTGGAAAAAAATCCTTAAATTTACATTTAGGTATAAAACCGATTTTCTTGCATGTACACATTTAGAAATCCATACCATGTTGCTTCAATACATTAGCTTAACATATTAAAGTTAACTAACCTTCTTCATCTTACAGAAGATGGCATAAATCCAAAACGACTGTGCATTTTAATAAAATCCATAATTTTACATTTAGGTGTAAAACCGATTTTCTTGCATGTACACATTTTGCAAAATAGTGCGAATGGCTTCAAATCATTAGCTTCACATCTTAAAGTTAATTAACCTTCGTCATCTTACAGAAGTTGGCATAAATCCAAAACGGCAGTGTTCAAATTACTTGAACAATAATAAGTTATCCAGTCCACATACATATATTAGATAAGACAGGGGCAATAAAATAAACACATAAATATACATGCATATATATGCAACACATATACATACATACATGAGGCACGTATGCATTTAAATACAATACGCATGCACTCAAGATATGTAATATAAACATATTTACTTAGGTTTGGGCAATTGATTACAAATGCACTTGTGCACTTGAAAACAGCCCAAACCATACAACATAAATTATATGACAGCACACACACACACATGTATTAAATTGTATACTGGAAACAACCCCATGTGGTGTGCTGTAACATACACACATACGCATATATTTAGTTAGATAAGATAGTTTTAAAAATTTGTATATAAGCAAGAAAAATACAAAATAAAAATCAGATTTGAAGAAAATCTCAACGGAAAAGATTATTTTTTAATTACACATTTTACTTCCCCCCACCGGTGGTAAGGGATAAAAGAAAATTTAAAAAATAAAATTTTTCAAATAAAGGAGCCGTTAGCTATCACTTATTGCCCCCCACCCGAGGTAAGGAATAAGTGACGCAAACTGCAATAACCTTTATTAATATTTTTTGGTCATTCGAGCCGGATTTCTCGTCTTTTCTCTTTGATTTATCGTCATCGTGCTTGCTGCATTGGCGTTCGTCTTTACTGCTGCTGGATCCACCCTTGGATGTTCTTATGTCCTTCAAAGCTGCAACCGTTTTTGTACTCTTTTGCGCTGAATTCCTGCCGGTATTATCACCTTCTGCATCGGTGCATTTTTCCTTTATGTATTTTAGTGAAGTAGTAAAATCTTACTTCTGTGTTTTACCATCATCTTCTAAAATATGATCAGCTACTTCAGTTTCGTCTTCAAACGATTTAACCTGGACTTCACTTTCCCACATTTTTCCAAAATGTGAGCCTGCCGGAAGAGATAGATGACAAGTTGCCAATTTAGTTGGTTTTTTCTTTACTGCTTTTAATGTTTGGAAGTGTTGGTCCAGAAAACCTTGAATGTCAGATAATTTCTGAATATCCCTGGTCTTTCTTACAAACTGCTCATATAATCTGAGCCCTTCCTTGTCTAGCTTCCGTACAATGACTCGAGCTATAAAGGGATCAGCCTCTTCTGCTTTAACGCCCGATGACTTTATTGCATTGAGGCATTCGTTTGTAGTGTCTAGCAGCTGCCTTACACTTTCGGCGTTGTCATTATTAATGACTGGCTGATCCATTATTCTGTCCCACTGTGTTGTGAACAAAATCCGTTTGTTGTCGTACCTTTCTTTAAGGATACTCCACGCTGCTTTGTAATTATCGGCTGATATCTGTAAATGTTGAATCAGACGAGCAGCTTCACCTTTCAAGCAAAGGCGTAAACGAAGCATTTTTTCTGAGCTAGATATTTGATCGTTGTTGTGTACCATGTCTTGGAACACGTTGAAAAAATTAGCCCATTCTTTTATTTCCCCATAGAAATTTGGAATTTTCAGTTTTTCCAATTCCAAATTATAACGAAATGCTACTTTTGGCTCTTCAATTTTTAAGCCATTTTTTAGACGAGGGAGCTCTTTATAATATTCTGCTACTATTTCGTCGTAAGCTTCCTCAATTTCCAAATTAAAATGTTTTGAAAGATCACTGCTGTACATGTTTTCTATATTATTAAACAGCGTTTCCAAATATGCAATTTGATCAGAGTTGACAACCACTTCGAAACTCAATTCAGTCATTTGCTTCCGGAGGTTCTCAATTTTCCTTCTAAAAATAGCAAATTTCCTGTCTGACGTAGTTTGATGTTAGTCTTGTGTGCCAGATTGTGGTTTCTGTTTTCTTTCTGGCAATGGAAATTCAACTTCATCTTTAAGAGCTTGTTTGAATTGTTGAATCATTTCTTCAATTTGCTCTGTTGAGTTGTCATAAGAATTTCACTTAAAGTAGTCCTCTTCACCTATACCATCCGCCATTAGTTTTTCGTGGTTAGCGTCAAAATCTTTTTGTATTTTAGTAACATATTTATTTAGTTCTTCAACTTTTGATTTTCTTATCGATTTGCCCGCTATATTATTATATGTTTGCAGGACTTTTTCCGCTATGTCAACTTGGTTCTCAAGGATCTTTCCTCTGTTGATTCCCATGTTGACAGTTTATTTAATATTGCGCTTTTATTCTTCAAAGGGATCGTTGGAGGTTTATTGACTGGTCGCCTAGTTGACCTTGCTGTGCCTCGACTCACAGCAGTTGAGTATCCCTTTGAATCGCAATTAAAGGATTTTTGCGTATAGTCTTTTGCTATTACGGCTTACGTATCCTGTTCCTTATTCTCAGTTTAAGGCTTTTTATATTACTCAATTATTGAGTTTATTGTCGCTTGAGCTCAAAATATTGCTCGAAGGACCAAAAAATGTAAATAAAGGTTCTAATATGCGGGAATATACACCCGTCTTACAATTATTTTTTTATACAGTTCGACTATCAACTTTATATACACTCCGCCGCGTCGACACCTCATCCAAATCTCAAAATTCAACCACGATCCGTGTCCACTCAATCGCAAGCAGTGACAAACCGTTCCCGGATTTGGAGTATCGCCGCCTCGCCCATCGATATAATTTTTAATGAGTTTATATGCATAATAAATTAAACTTAATAAAACTTAAATAAACTTGTTGAAAATCGAAATATATACAAAATAAAACGGACATTTTTATTTAATTTAACGCAATGTATCGAGTATACATTTAAACATGGTCCTTCGAGCCTTACAGAAAGGCACTATTGGATTTTAAAATAAAAATCTAAAAAAGAAAAAATAAAACAGAACAAAGTGTGTTGACAAAAACAGTGTTAACAAAACAATAAAAAAGCAACTAAGCGAACAGAGCAAAAAAAATAAAACAACAAAAAAAGTGCAGTGAACAAAAACAAAAAAAACCAATGCTGCGACATAAAACATAAATTTACAAAACCAAAATATAAAAAAGTTTACAAACACAAAAACAATAAAACAAACAGAAACAAGCGGGCGCGAGTTCAAACAAAAAAAATATAAAATAAAGTAAAGCAAATAAACGAAAGTGCAGAGCAGTGCAGTGTTTTTATGTTTTAGACAAAAGAGACAAAAAGTGCCAAAAACAAAAACAAATTACACGGGAGAACAAAATAAACAAAACAATTTCAACAAACAAAAACGCACGAAACCTAAGCACAAAACATAAATCGGGCGCGAAAAGCTAAATCATCGATAAAACGAAACAAACGGGCGCGAACATTAAAACAAATATACAGGTAGTACATACATACAACAAAACAACAGCACGAGGAGGTAGCCAGCTGGAGCACAGGAATTGGAACAAGGCGAACAGACAAACCAGCTGGAAACGATTCGGAGAGGAGCACAGAAATTTAACCAAATGCACACACATACATATATACATATGTACAGTCGGATAATGCCCAAAAGCCCTCATTGGAAAACAGAGTGAGCGTATTATGTCCATAATTTATTTAATTTATGCACGTATGCATGTCTATGCTTAAAATTTTTTCAAAAATTTTTCCAAAAAAAAAAACTTTTTTTTTTTGATCCACCTTAATATGCATTGATGTTTGACGATGAATATCTCGTAAACGCTTAACTTAATCGAAATATCATAGTAGACCATTTTTATAGAGCAGTAAATTTCCTACAAAACTATGTGTATCATCATTCATAATAATTTTTTTTCATTGAGTTATAAAATTAATAAGAAAAAAAGAATTTTTCCAAAAATAGTCAAATTTCAACCGTTAATATCTTTTAAACGGTTGGGTTTACGAAAAAATCATATGAGACCATATTTTAGAGCTTTCAATTTCCTACAAAACCTAATTAACAAAATATTTTTTCAAGTAGTTGGAAGCGAGATATAAATTTTTCTATCTGATAATAAGAAAAAATAGAAAACCGTTAGGCGGAGGACCTTCCCGTTACAATTAAAAACTCATATTTGGAGAGGCTTTCTTAGAGGTGTCTAGGAACCTATTTTTGCGAGTACCAATTGAAAAAAAAAAAAAATTTTTTTTGAATCACCCTAATATACATACATATATGTTTATAGCAAAACATCTTGACAAAGTATATATTCACATATAAAAGTGTGCACCTTTTGCTTTCAATTCCCTTTTAAATCTTTCTCTCTTTTACGAAAAAATTAAATAACATTTACATAAGTATATACCAAAAAAAAAAACAATATATCAACAAAATATACATAAGTTGCAGGAACTATGCAAAATATTTATTAACACATTTGTAC
This sequence comes from Bactrocera tryoni, assembly GCF_016617805.1. Lineage (NCBI taxonomy): Eukaryota > Metazoa > Arthropoda > Insecta > Diptera > Tephritidae > Bactrocera > Bactrocera tryoni. The sequence continues at coordinate 15,640 of NW_024395617.1, read as the reverse complement.
ACACACATATTATAAGTCCGCATTGGCAATTATCCGGCAATACCTCTTGTTCTTTGGTAAACAAAAAGAAGCAGGATTGCGTACAAAAAGCGAATTGATCTCTCTAACGAGCTCTCAATTGCTTACGAACAAGACATAATTAAAAACACACTAAAAATTCGTGCATACTTATCTAAATAGCGCATTGATCTCTTCTGCGAGCTCTCAATTGCACAAAACATAAGTACCTTCATAAGCACATACATACATACATACAAGTCCAAGTATTAGGGTGTACCTAAATACTAACATAAGGACGTCAAAGGTTTTAAAATATTAAAAGTGCGGTTATTTTCAAATTTTAAACTAAAGTTAAATAAATAAATATTATTATTAATTGCGAATAAATAGAAACGGTAATAATAACACAAAATAAAATATTCGTTTGTTAGCAACCTAAACTGAAAATAAAAATATTTCAGTTTACTCTGAGAAAAATTGAATTCTTTTGATAAACATTTTAATACACAATATATTAAAAATGAACAATAACAAAAATCAAAGTACATCTGGAGCTACACGCTCAAAACAGGTTGCTAGATTTATTTCAGAAAGTGACAGTTTAACAAGATACTGCACTAGATTTGCCTCTTCACCGATTCACGAAAACTCGGAATCGTTACTAGAAATCAAAATTATAAATCTCAACAATTTTTGGACTCGTCTCCAAGCGGCTTATGACGCCATAGTAGATTCTGACAAAATTTAGATCAACCACAAAATTTTTAATCATCGGCTTACGATATTTACGAAAACTGCTTAGACCAATATGAAGAAACGAAAGCTATGATCTCCGATCAATTAAAGCTAATAAAATCAATTGCACCTACTCCCTACAGCAGAGTAGAGCTGCCACAAACAGACAGTCAAAAGGCAAGTTTCGGCATCCAGCTCGAGGTGCCCGCTTGTGACACAGAAATATTCTATGGAGGTTATGAAGAATGGCCGTCCTTCCGGGACATGTTTACAGCCGTTTATATCAACCATCCACAACTATCCAAAGCACAAAAATTGTATCACCTCCGATACAAGACAAAAGGTCAAGCAGGCGAAATAGTCAAACAGTTCGCATTAAATGACGACAGTTTCAATCTGGCTTGGAAAGCTCTAAAAGCGAGATATGAAAATGAAAGAATACTGGTCGATAAACAAGTAACGACACTAATGAACTTGCCAAAAGTTAAGAAAGGAACAAGTGTAGAATTCATCAATCTAGAATCCACTGTTTCAAATTGCTTGTCGATTCTATCGACACTAAATATTCCCACAGACCGCCGCGTTACCAGAAAAGTCGTTACTTCTATGGGAGCAATCGCTCTCATCACGAAAAATGTGCCCAACGTGGCAACAAATGAAAAATTTTCTCACCACCCAATATGAAATTGCGGAAAGGTTAGAAGAAAAAATAAACAAAACTAAGAACAAAGACGACCAAAATGGAAGCTTAAATAGATCCCAAGTTAGAAGCAAACACAAATCAAAAATAATTTTTAACAAAACACATTCGTTCACATCCGAACAAAGAAAACATACGTCATGCGAACTATGCACGAGAGGTCATAAGCTTAGAACTTGCGAGAAGTTTAAAAAATTAAACATTAACGAAAGGAACAACTTTGTCAGATCTAAAAGACTCTGTACAAACTGCTTGTCCCATACACACAATCTTAAAAGTTCCAAAAGCAAATTTAATTGCTTATATTGTCATAAAAGACATCACACAATGCTTCATTACAGCACATATCCCATCTCACCTCAAAGAAGCGCATATACAAAAAGAACCACGGGTTTAATTGCAAAAGCAAATCCCGAAACCTACAATTCTAAAAATTGCCAAGAGACACCATGTTGTTCAAAGGCACAAAAAGCCCAAACGCTGCACAGCGAAACACAAAGTGGACTAGTTACCGAACTAGTTACAACCATACCAACTCAAGTTGAGTACAATACAAATAAATACCTTAATTCACAATTAAGGAAATTTCAAACTATAAAAGATCAGTATTGTGAAGACTTCTCTAAAGCTACAACTACTCGATCAAATAATGGCCGGTACGTCACACGACTACCACTAGAGCCACGATTTTCCAATACCTCAACATATTGGTAGGAAAAAACAAAGTAAGATTTCGGTCTAACAATATTAAAAACTCACACATATGTTACTTTTCGACCCCGCAGGATGGCTTTCGCCAATAATGGAAAAAACACAATCCTGAATATATCCTTCAGCGGTGTCGGGCTACCAAACGCCAAATTAAGGCATACATAAAACCATAAAATATAACACAGTTGCATTAAAAAGTCGATGAATCGACACTTTTCGTAAATTTTCAAAATAAATAAAATCTTAAACAAAATTAAGGTTCAACGAGCACCATATGCGCAATGCGATAGTGTGACGCACCTAGACTTACCAAAAGCAAAGGTAGCTCTTATCGCACATACATGAGCGCTCCTCATAAGGGTAGTTGGTGAGAATCTGCTGAATAACTTGAACATCCCACCTAAAAATTATAATTCTAAATGAAGCCGTTCGCAATTACCGGCCACTCTCTCGCAAGATCCCTCTATTGTCACAGTCCTAACTCCAGGGCTAAGGAGTACCCATTCTGGCCAGGCGTGGAGTTACTATCCTTCATAAGCCGATCATAAATTAAATATCATAACAAATTGCAACAATTGCTAATAACACAGAAAAGCCAAATAATAAATAACCCGCAAAATAAAGTTGCTTCTCTTAAGCATCTATTTGCATTTTAAAATTTATATTCAAATATTTACATGTAATATATTTTAAACCAAAAGCTGTTTTACACATACACGAATAAATGTGACAATATTACAACGCCATTATTAAATACTTTTGCTGTCAAATCCATGCTACTCTACCAGCAGTTTGCCGAAATAAATGCAACAGCATATACATACGCAATACTAGGCAAAATATTCGCCTAGGGGGCCCAGGATGTTTAAATGAGTTAAGCATCCCCCCACTCTACCTGGGAAAACCTGGCGCACCCTAGAAAGACAGCATAATACACCACTTCCGATGGCGCCATCCACTTACATCACCACACTACACCAACACAACTCACCACACCTGTACCCACTCAACTCACAAAAGGAATGGACAACCGGAAAGCTATACCATTCGTTCCAGCAATTCGCTATATACAGTTCGACTATCAACTTTATATACACTCCGCCGCGTCGACACCTCATCCAAATCTCAAAATTCAACCACGAACCGTGTCCACTCAATCGCAAGCAGTGACAAACCGTTCCCGGATTTGGAGTATCGCCGCCTCGCCCATCGATATAATTTTTAATGAGTTTATATGCATAATAAATTAAACTTAATAAAACTTAAATAAACTTGTTCAAAATCGAAATACTTATATACAAAATAAAACGGACATTTTTATTTAATTTAACGCAATGTATCGAGTATACATTTAAACAATGGTAAAATTGGAAATTCCGTAAAGCTGTTAACTGCAAAAACAAAAGTTAATCCGCTTAAAAATCGGAAAACATTACCTAAACTAGAACTTTGTGCAGCTCATTTGCTGGCGAAATTAATAAATAAAGTTTGTAAAATCATCACAAGAAGTCATAAAGTTTATGCATGGAGCGATTCTACAATAACCCTGGGCTGGATTGACACATTCAAAAACAAAGATAAGTTTATTAGAAATCGAGTAGAAGAAATCCAAAAACTTATACCACAAGCAACCTGGAGACACGTAAGCACAAAAGATAATCCTGCTAATTCAGCGTCAAGAGGTATATCATCTCCCAAATTATTAGGCATGGATATTTGGTGGTATGGGCCCAAATGGCTAGCATTATCGGAAAACCAATGGCCAACAGTTGCAGATATTAACACAGCAACAATACTAATGACATCAAAAGCCGAAATTCAATTCATCGACAACCTAATAAATCGATATTCTAGCTGGTTAAAGCTACAAAGAGTAGTAGCTTACTTATTACGCTTCGCTAAGAAAAGAAAAAAATCAACACTCTTTAAATTTGTCTGTAAAAGAATTACAAAGAGCAAAAAATATAATCTTTCGACAGTCACAAAAACAATTCTTCAAAGACGAAATGAAACAACTATTAAATGGCAAACAGCTCAGCAATACAAGCAAAATTGTCAACCTCAACCCATTTTTAGATGAAAATGGCGTTATGAGAGTTGGAGGTAGGCTGACAAACGCGGAATTGCCTTATAGTTCAAAACACCCAATAATTCTCTATAAATCAACTTTAACTGCATTAATAATTAAAGATGCACACCATACTACAATACATGGTGGAAACCGGTTAACAGAAGCAATTATCAGGAGACAATACTGGATAATCGGGGTTAAGAACGCAATAAAAAGTTGTATACGAAATTGTTGTAAGTGTATACGATACAAACAAGTCTCTGCAAAACAAATTATGGGCGATCTACCAGAATTCAGAGTATCAATGTCGAGTTCGTTTACTTATACTGGAGTTGACTACGCTGGACCATTCCAAATGAGATGCTCAAAAGGACGTGGACAAAAGTCCTTCAAAGGGTACGTAGCAGGTTTTTTATGCCTCTCAACTAAAGCTGTTCATCTTGAGGCAGTCAGTGAGTTATCATCAGACGCGTTTTTGGCAGCACTAAGAAAATTTTTCGGCAGAAGAGGAAGGTGTCTTCATATCAACTGGGACAATGGATCCAATTTTGTTGGAGCAAATCAGTGGCTTGATAAAGAGTTTAAAGCAGCAATAAAGCAAAACTCAGATGTAGCACCAATTTTGGCCAACGAACAAATAACTTGGCATTTTATTCCCCCGGCAGGCCCACATTTCGGAGGAATGTGGGAGGCAGGTGAAAAAGGAATGAAATACCATTTAAAAAGAGCCATCGCAGATACAAAATTAACTTTTGAAGAAATGTCTACGGTATTAGCTCAAATAGAGGCATCTTTGAACTCGCGTCCACTATATTCAATAAACGACGATAATGGAATAGATGCGTTAACACCAGGTCATTTTCTAATAGGAAGACCAATAAAGTCAATTCCATCTCTCGAACTAGATGTCAACTACTCCACATTAAACAAATGGAAGTTAGCACAAAAAATTCAAAGAGATTTTTGGAATCGTTGGAAAAATGAATATCTTCATACACTTCAGCAAAGAAATAAATGGAAAACTCCGGCAGACAATATTAAGGTGGGCGATGTGGTAATACTAAAAGACGAAAACACACAACCAGCCAAGTGGCCTCTTGCTAAAGTTATAGAAACCCATCCGGGAAATGATGGGCGCATTCGTGTGACAACGTTGAAGTTGCAAAGTAGTATATTGAAAAGACCAATTCAGAAGTTGTGTCCTTTGGTAAGCGCAGCAGAAGAAGACCGGAAGGATCAGATAAAAGCAACTTACTTAGCCACAAATATTCAAAAGAAAACAAACAGGTCGAAGATGAATATAATTGGAGTTACACTTCTGGTGCTGCTTTGTCTTACATCAAGCAATCTCGCGAACGCCTTGAAAGTAGTGCCAAAAAGAATTGAATCGGTAAGCGAATTACCGGCTAACACAGCAATATTTCTGGATTCACTAGGAAAAATGGACGTAATTACATCTACTTTGGATTTGGTAATATACTATGATCTTCGCACATATTTTGAACAGATGAATGTAATACCGAATTGCTTGACCAGAATAAAGGATCAGTGTCATCTCTTAACTCAGTTCGAAGAAGCATGTAATGTCATATCATTATCTCTTGGAAGGCGCCTTGAAGCAATAACGCACAATCACAATTTGATTGTATATAACAAGAGACAAAAAAGAGCACCTTTGGAATGGGTTGGTTCCATTTACAATATGCTATTTGGGTTGATGGATGCCGATGACCAAGACCAAATTGAATCTAATCTTGAAATTCTATTCAGCAACCAAAAACATTTAAAAGAAGGTTTCAAGGCGCAAATTTCTGTAATCAATTCGACAGCAAATATTATCAACAAGAATATATATGAAGTAAATGAGCAATTTACAAAACTTCAAACTCAAATTAATAAGTATCATTCTGAGATAATAAAAGATATTAATCGAGATAAAATGGCTATACAATTTCAAATGCTGGTAACACAAATTAGCATTCTTATGAGCGAATCTGAAAATACACAAAGATCCATAACTGAATTACTAATCGATTTGAATCATGGAAGAATTAATCCAGCTCTTTTAACTCCCTTACAACTGAGTGAAGAATTGATGCGCATTAAAGAAAAATTACCAGCAAAACTTCAAATTCCTGGACATCAAAGCGACAGTCAATTACGTGATGTTTACAATCTCATGGAAGCAAGAGGTATTATTATTGACCAAAAATTAATCATTAAAGGAGAGATACCATTGATGCAGAGTGAGTCATCGGAAGTTTTCAAATTGGTAGCTATTTCTTCCGAATATAAAAGACGTGTTGTAAAAGCGAAATTAAGAAATGAATTTTTAATTTATAACTTTGGGCTTAATTCGTATTTCTTTATATCCCAAGCTCAGCTCAATAGGTGTACAAGAAGCCTAAACAATCCTTATCTGTAAAGGAAAAACACCATGGCAGCCTGCATTAGACCAAACTTGCGAGCTTTCAGCACTATTCAACACTAGCCATGCAGACTGTCAGTATGAAGAGACAAAGAAGACACCGTTCTGGGCGGAGCTTAATCCAGACAACACGTGGATTTTCAAAGTATTCAAACTATCTACATTGCATGTCGACTGTCTAGGTGGTAAAAGAGAAACAATAGAAATCCCAGCACAAGGTGTTCTTTCCATTGAAGCAGGTTGCACAGCCCGATACGAAGAAGACAAAATTGTACCGCTTCAGATTGACCGCATCAACAACAACAAAGATGTCGAACAAATTAAGGAGCAGATCAATAGAATAAGTAATAATGATTTTAATTTAAGGGATTTAAATCTAAAAAATCATAGCGGACACATATCTCTTATATTAGTTATTATAATAATTGTAATTTTATTTATATGTTATGTACGCTACAAATCCAAGCCAAAAGGCAAAATTACGATTAATCTTTCTAATCGCACAAACACATAATTTGTAATTAATTGTATAAATGTAATCTAAAAAAAAAATTTAATTATTATATTATTGTAACCACATTTTTTGGCCCTCGGCAGTATGTTCAAATTACTTGAACAATAATAAGTTATATACATTTAGGTATAGAACCGATTTTCCAGCATATACACATTTAGAAAACCACAATGAATTGCTTTAAATCATTAGCTTCACATATTAAAGTTAAGCCTTCTTCATCCTACAGAAGTTGGAATAAAGCCAAAACGGCATTGCATTTGGAAAATTCCAGAATTTTAAATTAAGGTATAAAACCGATTTTCTTACATGTATACATTAGAAATGAATATTAAGTTGCCTTTATTCATAAGCTTAACATATTAAAGTTAATTAACCTTCTTCATCTAACATAAGTTGGCATAAAGCCAAAACAGCAGTGCATTTGGAAAAATTCCACAATTTTACATTCAGGTATAAAACCGATTTTCGTGCATGTACGCATTTAGAAATCCATATCAAGTTGCCTCAAGACTTTCGCTTCACATATTAAAGTTAATTAACATTCGTCATCTTACTAAAGTTGGCATAAAGCCAAAACGGCAGTGCATAAGAAAAATTCCAGAATTTTACATTTAGGTATAAAACCGATTTTCTTGCATGTACACATTTAGAAATCCATATCCAGTTGCTTTAAATCGTTAGCTTCACATATTAAAGTTAATTAACCCTCATCGTTTTACTCAAGTGGACATGAGACCATAACGGCAGTGCATTTGGAAAAAATTCCATAATTTTACATTTAAGTATAAAACCGACTTTCTTGCATGTACACGTTAGAAATCCATATCAAGTTGCTTCAAATTATTAGATTCACGTCTTGAAGTTAGTCAACTTTCTTCATCTTACTAAAGTTGGCATAAGGCCATAACGGCAGTGCATTTGGAAAGATTCCACAATTTAACATATAGGTATGAAACCGATTTTCCTGCATTTAAACATTTAGCAATCCATCTCGAGCTGATTCAAATCATTAACGTCACATATGCAAGTAAATTAACCTTCGTCATCTTACAGGAGTTGGCATAAAGCCAAAACGGCAGTGCATTTGGAAAAATTTCACAATTTTACATTTAGGTATAAAACCGATTTTCCTGCATTTAAACATTTAGCAATCCATCTCGAGTTGACTCAAATCATTAACGTCACATATGCAAGTTAATTAACCTTCGCCTTCTTACTCAAGTTGACATAAGACCATAACGGCAGTGCATTTGGAAAAAATTTCCAGAATTTTACATTTAGGTATAAAACCGATTTTCTTGCATGTACACATTTAGAAATCCATATCAAGTTGCTTCAAATCGTTAGCTTCACATATTAAAGTTAATTAACCCTCATCGTTTTACTCAAGTGGACATAAGACCATAACAGCAGTGCATTTGGAAAAAATTCCATAATTTTACATTTAAGTATAAAACCGACTTTCTTGCATGTACACATTAGAAATCCATACCAAGTTGCTTCAAATTATAAGATTCACATAAAGTTGGCATAAAGCCATAACGGCAGTGCATTTGGAAAGATTCCACAATTTTACATTTAGGTATGAAACCGATTTTCCTGCATTTAAACATTTAACAATCCATCTCGAGTTGATTCAAATAATTAACGTCGCATATGCAAGTTAATTAACCTTCGCCATTTTACAGAAGTTGGCATAAAGCCAAAACGGCAGTGCATTTGGAAAAATTCCACAATTTTACATTTAGGTTTAAAACCGATTTTCTTGCATGTACACATTTAGAAATCCATATCAATTTGCTTCAAATCATTAGCTTCATATATTAAAGCTAATTAACCCTCATCATCTCACTAAAGTTGACATAAGACCATAACGGCAGTGCATTTGGAAAAAAATCCATAATTTTACATTTAGGTATAAAACCGATTTTCGTGAATGTACAAGTTAAGAAATCCATATCGAGTTGATTCAAATCATTAGCTTAACATATTAAAGTTAATTAACCTTCGTCATCTTACAGAAGTTAGCATAAAGCCAAAAGGGCAGTGCATTTGGAAAAATTCCACAATTTTACAATTAGGTATAAAACCGATTTTCTTGCATGTACACATTTAGAAATCCATATCAAGATGCCTCAAATCATAAGCTTAACATATTAAAGTTAATTAATCTTCTTCATCTACAGAAGTTGGCATAAAACCAAAACGACAGTGCATTTGGAAAAATCCCACAATTTTACATTTAGGTATAAAACCGATTTTCCTGCATTTAAACATTTAGCAATCCATTTCGAGTTGATTCAAATCAATAGCTTCACATATTAAAGCTAATTAACCGTCATCATCTCACTAAAGTTGACATAAGACCACAACAACAGTGTATTTGGTAAAAAAACCATAATTTTACATTTAGGTACAAAACGGATTTTCTTGCATGCACACATTTAGAAATCCATATCATGTTGCTTCAAATCATTAGTTTAACATATTAAAGTTAATTAACCTTCTTCATCATACAGAAGTTGGCATAAAGCCAAAACGACAAAGCATTTGGAAAAAATCCATAATTTTACATTTAGGTATAAAACCGATTTTCTTGCATGTACACATTTGGCAATATATGTCGAATGGCTTCAAATCATTAGCTTCACATATTAAAGTTAATTAACCTTCGTCATCTTACAGAAGTTTGCATAAAGCCAAAACGGTAGTGCATATCGAAAAATTTCAGAATTTTAAATTTAGGTATAAAACCGATTTTCTTCCATATACACATTTAGAAATCCACAAAGATCTGCTTCACATCGTTAGCTTCACATATTAAAGTTAATTAACTCTCATCGTTTTACTCAAGTGGACATGAGACCATAACGGCAGTGCATTTGGAAAAAAATCCATAATTTTACATTTTAGTATAAAACCGACTTTCTTGCATGTACACATTAGAAATCCATATCAAGTTGCTTCAAATTATTAGATTCACATATTAAAGTTAGTCAACTTTATTCATCTTACTAAAGTTGGCATAAAGCCATAACGGCAGTGCATTTGGAAAGATTTCCAGAATTTTACGTTTAGGTACAAGACCGATTTTCTTGCATGTATACATTAAGAAATCCATATCAAGTTTCCTCTAATCATTAGCTTAACATATTAAAGTTTATTAACCCTCATCATCTTACTCAAGTTGACTTAAGGCCAAAACGACAGTGCATTGGGAAAAATTACAGAATTTTACATTTAGGTATAAAACCGATTTTCTTGCATATACAAATTTAGAAATCCACATCAAGTTGCTTCAAATCACTAGCTTAACATATTAAAGTTAATTAACCCTCATCATCTTACTCAAGTTGACATAAGACCATAACGGCAGTGCATTTGGAAAAAATTCCAAAATTTTACATTTAGGTATAAAACCGATTTCCTTGCATATACACATTTAGCAATCCATAATTAACCTTTTTCATCTTACAGAAGTTGGCATAAAGCCAAAATGGCAATGCATTTAGAAAAAATCCGGGATTTTACATTTAGGTATAAAACCGATTTTCTGGCATGTACAGATTTAGAAATCCATATCAAGTTGCCTCAAATCATAAGCTTAACACACTAAAGTTAATTAACCTTCTTCATCTTACAGAAGTTGACATAGAGCCAAAACGTCAGTACAATTGGAAAATTCCAGAATTTTACATTTAGGTATTAAACCGATTTTCTGGCATGTATACATTTAGAAATCCATATCAAGTTTTTTCAAATCATTAGCTTAACATATTAAAGTTAATTAACCCTCATCATCTAACTCAAGTTGACTTAAGGCCAAAACGACAGTGCATTGGGAAAAATTACAGAATTTTACATTTAGGTATAAAACCGATTTTCTTGCATATACAAATTTAGAAATCCACATCAAGTTGCTTCAAATCACTAGCTTAACATATTAAAGTTAATTAACCCTCATCATCTTACTCAAGTTGACATAAGACCATAACGGCAGTGCATTTGGAAAAAATTCCAAAATTTTACATTTAGGTATAAAACCGATTTCCTTGCATATACACATTTAGCAATCCATAATTAACCTTTTTCATCTTACAGAAGTTGGCATAAAGCCAAAATGGCAATGCATTTAGAAAAAATCCGGGATTTTACATTTAGGTATAAAACCGATTTTCTTGCATGTACAGATTTAGAAATCCATATCAAGTTGCCTCAAATCATAAGCTTAACACACTAAAGTTAATTAACCTTCTTCATCTTACAGAAGTTGACATAGAGCCAAAACGTCAGTACAATTGGAAAATTCCAGAATTTTACATTTAGGTATTAAACCGATTTTCTGGCATGTATACATTTAGAAATCCATATCAAGTTTTTTCAAATCATTAGCTTAACATATTAAAGTTAATTAACCCTCATCATCTAACTCAAGTTGACTTAAGGCCAAAACGACAGTGCATTGGGAAAAATTACAGAATTTTACATTTAGGTATAAAACCGATTTTCTTGCATTTAAACATTTAGCAATCCATAATTAACCTTCTTCATCTTACAGAAGTTGGCATCAATCCAAAACGGCAATGCATTTAGAAAAAATCCGGAATTTTACATTTTACATATCAAGTTGCCTCAAATCATAAGCTTAACATATTAAAGTTTATTAACCTTATTCATCTTACAGAAGTTGGCATGAAGCCAAAACGACAATGCATTTGGAAAAAATCCATAATTTTACATTTAGGTATAAAACCGATTTTCTTGCACGTACAAACTTAGAAATCTATATCAAGTTGCCTCAAATCATAAGCTTAACATATTAAAGTTTATTAACCTTATTCATCTTACAGAAGTTGGCATAAAACCATATCGGCAGGGCATTTGGAAAAATTCCACAATTTTACATTTAGGTATAAAACCGATTTTCCTGCATTTAAACATTTAGCAATCCATAATTAACCTTCTTCATCTTACAGAAGTTGGCATCAATCCAAAACGGCAATGCATTTAGAAAAAATCCGGAATTTTACATGTTACATATCAAGTTGCCTCAAATCATAAGCTTAACATATTAAAGTTTATTAACCTTATTCATCTTACAGAAGTTGGCATGAAGCCAAAACGACAATGCATTTGGAAAAAATCCATAATTTTACATTTAGGTATAAAACCGATTTTCTTGCACGTACACACTTAGAAATCTATATCAAGTTGCCTCAAATCATAAGCTTAACATATTAAAGTTTATTAACCTTATTCATCTTACAGAAGTTGGCATGAAGCCAAAACGACAATGCATTTGGTAAAAATCCATAATTTTACATTTAGGTATAAAACCGATTTTCTTGCATGTACAAGTTAACACAATATTTTATGAACTTCTAAATAAATTCCATTCCCACATTATATGCTAGAAACATACAAACCGTTTGCATACTTTGGAGTCCTATTACAACCAAAAGTGCAACTGCGCTAAACGCGCATCCGCTAAATTCTCAAGTGAGCGAAACACGCGCAACCATGTCTTCTCCCCCAAAACCAAATAGCTGCAGGTGAGCGCTACACGCGCAAACCCTTTTAGCTGACCAAGCATCTTTGGTCACGTAGGCCGGCTCAAGCATAGGTTAGATTATAAACCTTAAAGTTAAGTGTAGTTAGTTTTGTAATAAAGCTCAACAGAAGCACATAGTGCTGCTTATAAAAACGCATTGTTTTATTTTTTATGTGGCGCCCGAGCATCGACCGTGAGGAAAAAATAATAATATTTTTTATACTCGCGGACGAAATCTAAATAACATTTCGTACTCGGCCCCTTAGTACCTTTCGGAAAAAGGACGGGCAGTATCAACCCAGCCGAACGAAAAGCATAAGCTAAATACAAATACATTGAACAAAAAGTGCGTGACGGGGAAATTTAGAATAAATTAAACAAGTGTAAAATAATACAACTATAAAAGGAAAGATTTAAATTAATTCATCAAATACAACCAATACAACAAATACAACTCCTAGAGGAAAGATTTAAGTTAATTCATCAAATACAACAATTACAACTACAAGAGGAAAGATTTAAATTAATTCATCAAATACAACCAATACAACAAATACAACTACTAGAAGAAAGATTTAAACTAATTCAGCAAATACAACAAATACAACTACAAGAGGAAAGATTTAAATTAATTCATCAAATAGAACCAATACAACAAATACCACTACAAGAGGAGAAATCTAAATTAATCACACAAAGGAGGAAACATTATCAACACAGGAAAATGCAAATGATATTTATGTAAGTTTGATATTAAAATTATTAGTAAGTAAGGTTATGTGAAAGGAAATAATTATTGTTATAACAAAAGAAAAGTTAACACTGTAAAACAACAAAAAAAAAAAAAAATTTAATTTAAATAATCAGAAACAAGTGAACAAAATGAGTCAGGAAGAACAAATAGCATCGACATTGTCGAGATTAAATCTGGACTCATCCAGCACTAACGTTTCCCCTCCTAACATCCCTTCCACTTTCACTCCTAATCAAAAAAGAGAACTCATTTCGTTAATATCGGAAACAGTTTCGACCATATTACACCCACAAATCGAAGAAGAAGTTGAACATCCTGTAGATTTTAGCATTAACGTGGACGCATCCGAAAGAGTTCCGGATGTGGTAAAATGTTTAAGAGAATTTTCGGGTAAAAACGGAGAATTCAGTTCATGGCGGAAATCGGTAGATAGAATATTATTAATGTACGGACAGAATAAGAACACCCCAAAAAATTTTGCTATCCTGCATACAATAAGACACAAGATAGTTGGCGAAGCTGACACGGCCCTTGAGTCTTACCGCACCCCATTAAATTGGGGTAAGATAAAAAAATGTCTGATGTTACATTACTCAGACAAGAGAGCCGTTAGCACGTTGGAATATCAAATGACAACACTTGCACAACGGGGTAGCACTGTTGAAGAATTTTATCAACAAGTTTATCAATATCTTTCGCTTATCCTAGACAAAATCGATTGCCTGGAGTTAGGTGAAGAAGCTTTGTATGCCATGACAACGACATATAGAGAAAAGGCACTCGACACATTTATAAGAGGTCTGAACGGTAACTTACCCAGTCCGTTAAGTGTAAAGGAACCAACCAGTTTACCACAGGCTCTCAATATGTGTCTCAAATTAGGCAACATGAATTACAGGACGAACCATACAAATAGTATCAGTCACTTGCCGACCAATACCAAACCTATTAGCCACAATCAACCCATTAGCCACATCAACCAAGGTCATACTCATTCAAACCCCAAGTAAGACCCTTTTACCCAGAACTTACAAATGTTCACAACCAATCCCTTAGACCAAATTCGTTTCAACAGTACGGACAAAACCGACACTACGTCACAGTGCAACCAAACTTTAGACCACCTCTTCCTCCAAAACCTCCTACACCAATGGAAGTTGATCGTTCTGTTCAAACGAAGCAAATAAATTATCAGAATAGGCCTCAGTATCAACAAAATCAAACATTTTATAATAGGCAGCAAAAATTCAGTAACAAACCACAAGCATTTAGTAATGGACCAGCGCAGGCTAATAATAATCAAGCTAGTAAGAGACCACCATCACAGATAATACAGACTCCTAATAAAATGCAACCGATCTACAATACTGAAGTTACAGAAACTGACCCAATAGAATACAATAATGAAATATTAGAATATCCTGAAGGGTACTATGAGTCTTCACAGGACTACCAACCCGAATACAACGAAGAACAAGAAGAGATCGAAGCAACCCCTAGTGACAATATCAATTTTTTAGACTAAACTCCTCACTGCCATACTATCGTTTCAAAATGAAAAATGGCAATGAACTAAAATTTTTATTAGATACCGGATCGAACAAAAATTATATTAGTCCAACTTATATTAGGAACCCCATTCCGAACAAACCCTTCATTGCAAATTCTGTTGGTGGACCTGTCAAAATTACTCATCATGCTAATATCAGTGTTTTCGGTGATGAAGTAGGTAAATTAAAATTTCACATTTTGCCCAAGTTAAGAACCTTTGATGCCATAATAGGTAACGATACAATGAAAAGTTTAAACGCAGTAATTTTTACTAAGGAGAACTATTTTACATTAATCAATAAATATGAATACCCCATCCACCAGTTAGCAATTAACTCTATTGCACACACTACATTAAGGCTAAATCATTTGAGTCCCGAAGATAACGAAAGATTAAAACAACTCTTTAACTCTTGCCCAACATTATTTGCTGAACCAGATAAAAAATTAACATATGTCACGAACGTTAAAGCCGAAATTAGGACTAAAAGCGATAGACCAATATATTCCAAAACTTACCCCTATCCAATGCCTTAAAAAAAAGAAATAGACAAACAAATTGAGGAATTACTTAAAGATGGCATTATTCGACCATCGAAATCTCCCTACAATTCTCCGGTAT
>NW_024395616.1:0-25650 GCF_016617805.1 Bactrocera tryoni | reverse complement strand
CCGTTATTGCTTTATGAATGCTCTAATAACGTGAAAAATTTAAATTAGCTTGCATTTGTGAAGTTAGCTTTTTCACACTATTCCCATCTCGATTGCTCAGTGTGTATATACAAACAACAAGAAAATCGATTTTGAATCAAAACATAAGAATATGCAGTTTTTCCAAATGCAGTGCCGTCATTGGTTTATGAATACTCTAATAACGTGAAAAAGTTAAATTAGCTTGAATTTGTGAAGTTAGGTTTTTAACGCCATTTTCATATCGATTGCTCAATGTGTATATACAAACAACAAGAAAATCGTTTTTGAACCAAAACATAAGATTCTGCAGTTTTTCCAAATGCAAAGCCGTCATTGCTTTATGAATACTCTAATAACGTGAATAAGTTAAATTAGCTTGAATTTGTGAAGTGCTTTTTTTCACGCTATTCTCATATCGATTGCTCAATGTGTAAATACAAACAACAAGAAAATCAATTTTGAATCAAAACATAAGATTCTGCAGTTTTTCCAAATGCAGTGCCGTCATTGTTTTATGAATATTCTAATAACGTAAAAAATTGAAATTAGCTTGAATTTGTGAAGTTAGTTCTTTTACGCTATTTTCATATCGATTACTCAATGTTTATATAACATAAAAAATAAAACAATGCGTTTTTATAAGCAGCACTATGTGCTTCTGTTGAGCTTTATTACAAAACTAACTACACTTAACTTTAAGGTTTATAATCTAACCTATGCTTGAGACGGCCTACGTGACCAAAGATGCTTGGTCAGCTAAAAGGGTTTGCGCGTGTAGTGCTCACCTGCAGCTATTTGGTTTTGGGGGAGAAGACATGGTTGCGCGTGTTTCGCTCACGTGTTTCGCTCAGTTGCACTTTTGGTTGTAATAGGACTCCAAAGTATGCAAACGGTTTGTATATAATGTTGGAATGGAATTTATGTAGAAGTTCATAAAATAGTGTGTTAACTCCTCCCTCCGAAATATCAAGCGGCCCCGCTTGATTAATTAAAAAAATGGGATGTCGTTAAGACTTCTATGCTGCGTCCTTTTAATTACTGGCATTTGAAATGATTCCGGTTTGCTAATAATTATTTCAGGCTTTACGCGCTTTTTGCATCTGAAAATTCCAATTATGGTAAGTACTAGGGCTAATAGCCCAAAATGAGTGAATAAACTGGATTTCACTAAAAGATTCAGAGAACTTATTTTTTTAATGTTTTTTATATTAAGCTCTTTCATAAGTTTTAAGGATAGAACTTCCTCGAACTCTGAATTTGAGTTTGAATGTTGGATTAAAGCAGGCAGTGGTCTCAAGCTATGTTGTTCTAAAGTTGTAAAATTCATGTTATTTATTCTTATAGTTTCATTAAAGACTCTTATCAAATATGATCCTCTTAATTTTCTAGTATTATTATTTGCAGTAATATTTCTTTCGAAATTATTTAAAAGTATTAATCCATTATTTATTTCTACAATATTTTTAACATGTTCCGTATTTGTTACGGTGCACTTATATGGTTTATTCCTTATTAAATTTTTTATACAATTTCCTTTTCCAAATTAACAATTTGGGTTTGTTTGCAAATTTGTATTTCATTTATTATTTTACAATCTTTTTCTATACCATAATATTCTTCATTACATTTCAGTATTTTTTCAGAATTTTTCTTTAAAATAGTTTCGTTTTTACTTAAAGGCTTTATTATAATAGATTTGCACATTTCTTTACCGGTTTTCGGTATTTTTATCATATAAATTAGTAAGTTTTGTTTTACAGCAATTTGAACATCTGCAAAATTCAGAGATTCTTCTAACGAACCAAATTTCAGATTCTCTTCGACAAAAATTTTATTTATTCTAAAATGTTTTTGTTGATTATTAATTGTTGGTTGTTATTCTCGATTACTTCTTTAAATTTGCTGTTGATGGCTATTAAATCGTCATGGTCGGGGTTGCCAGCTATCCATTTCAGGCTGATCCTATGTAGTCTAGTGATCTTTTGTTTTTGTATTTAGGTAAAATGTTATTAATTGTTATGTTGATATTACTGATTTCGTCTGTTATAAATGGGTAAAGAGGGTTGTTAGCTGGAATGTTTCGTATGAAGTTTCTGTTCAGTTCCCGTAATATTGTAGAGTATTCTGTTATGTTTGTCATGTGGATAATCCGGTATGTTCCTGTTTGAATTTTGCCAATTCCTTCCTCCATCATTACGATTTCTGACTGAGTGTAATCTAACACCTCAACCGAACCATCGCTTAAAATAAAGTTCAGGAAAAAGAGAGATCTAAAAATAATAAAAATGTTCTGAGTTAGTTTCGTATGCGGTCCTTGTGAACTATTTTGCCTGATTCTGTTTTTACAGTGGAATGTCTGTTTTCCTTAACTATTTCCTCTTTGTACCTTTTTGGAAAGTTTTGTTCCTAATCTTTTATTCTGTTTAACAAAAATTTTGTCTCCTGTTCTATAGTCAATAGTTTCCTTTCTATATTTGTTATGATATTGCAGGTCCTTTTCCTGTTTCTCTTTTAATTTTTCTAGAACCTTTTTCATAGTTTCTTCTCTGTTAGTGGCATTTGAGGTAGGTCTACCGAAGAATATGTCAACGGTTTTTTTTCCTGTAACAGAATGAACAGAATGGTTGTATTCGTTTACAGACCATTCCATTAATTCGTCGAAATTTTTATCAGAGTGTTCCTGTTTTAAGCATCTCATAATTTCTGATATTGTTGAATGGAACCGTTCTATTTGTCCATTCACCTCGCTTTTATAGGGTGGTGCAGTGAATATTTTTGTATTGAATTCGTTTTCTAACATGAATTTTATTGGTTGAGAATTAAATGTCCTTTCGTTATCGAAAACTATAGCCTTCGGAATTCCAAAATAAAATATTATTTCTCTTAAGGGTTTTTTATACTGTCTATACTTTTCCCGTCTATTTTCTTTATAATGGCTAATTTGGAAAACTTGTCAATAGAAGTCAGTACTTTATGTTTGTCTGTTGAGAAAATGTCTATGTGAATAGTATGCCCTGAATATTCTGGTAAGGGTGTAGCTCCTAATTTTACATTGTTTGGGTGGCGATCATATTTATTTTCTTTACAAACTTTGCATAATTTTGTTATTTTTTTATTTTTTTCGACATAGCGGGGAAATAATATTTTTCCAAAATCTGTAGCTTATTTTCTTTTTCGTTTCTGTGAGCACGATTATGTTCCTCTATTATTATTTTATCTTGGGCCTCGGTCTGAGTAATATCTTCAACTACTATTTGTGTAAAACGAATTTTGTAATTTGCGGAATGTAGAGGGTAGATTGATTGGATTTTTAGCATAATGTGCTCTGTGGTTTTTATACCATTGATTACCGATGGATTAAGATATTTCTTTAAAAGCGATTTTAGCGATTCTTCATTGTAGGTTGTTCCAGTTATTAAGTGCCTATGGTACGTAGGGAAAACTATTTCGAATTTGTATGAATTTTTGGAATCTTCTGATATGAAAATTTGGTTCTTGAAGACGTTAATGGGTATTTCTTCTGAAGAAATTAAATTTTCGGAAGAGCTGTCACTACTGTGGACAGTCATTGAATTTAAGTTAGCGATTGGTGGTCGTGAGAGTAGGTCTGCGACAATGTTTGTATTGCCTGGTTTATAAATGATTTCGTGGTTATATTCTTCCAATTATGCCTTCCATCTCTTCATTTTTGCATTAGTATTTTTGTTGCTGAGAGCAAAGGTCAATGGTTGGTGATCAGTGTAAATCTTAACCTTTTTTGATCCGTATAGGAAGCATTTCAGGGACTGTAGTGCCCAAATTATTGCCAACATTTCTTTTTCATTGGCGGCAAAAGTTTCCTCTGCTCTGCTTAGGGTTCTTGACAGAAAGGATATTGGCCTACCGTCTTGGGAAAGTACGGCTCCTAGAGCGTAATTTGAAGCATCCGTGGTAAGCTCAAAAGCTTTTTCGAAATCTGGATAGTGAAATATAACATCGTCTGACGTCAAGCAATTTTTCAGGTCTTTAAAAGCTTCTACTTGTTGTGCTGTTAGATTTAAAAGTGTCCTTTTAGACTGATTCTTGGAAACTCTTCCAAGCTCTCCTCTCAGTATTTCAGTCAGGGGTTTTGCAATTTGTGCGTACGCCTTTATAAATCTGCGATAATGTCCGGTCATTCCTAAAAAGGAGCGTAAATCATGGACAGTTTTGAGCCGCGGAAAATTTATTATAGCTTCTATCTTTTTTTGTGTAGTGCAAATTCCATTTTGGCCAACTATTATACCGAGGAACTCGATTTCCTTTTTGATAAATTCACATTTATCGAACTGTACCTTTAAATGCGCTTTTTCGAGAGTGTCAAATATAATTGCAAGATTTCTAAATTGATCTTCTTTACTTTTGCTAAAGATAATTATGTCGTCAACATAAACGTAGCACCGAACGCCGATGTGTTTCCGTAGCACATCATCCAAAGTGCGTTGGAAAATGGTAGGCGCATTTCTTAAGCCGAATGGAAGTCGAGTAAATTCGAATTTCCCATTGGCAATAGAGAAGGCGGTCTTCTCAATATCTGCTTCGTTGAGAGCAATCTGATGGAATCCACTCTTAAGGTCAATTGTAGAAAAATACTTATTTGATCCTAGATTAGTTAGAATAGTGGTAATATCTGGAATGGGATATTTATCTGGTATGGTATCCTCGTTCAATTTACGATAGTCGATAACCATACGAAATTTTTTTAATCCTGAGGCGTCTTCTTTCTTCGGTACGACCCATACCGGAGAATTGTAGGGAGATTTCGATGGTCGAATAATGCCATCTTTAAGTAATTCCTCAATTTGTTTGTCTATTTCTTTTTTTAAAGGCATTGGATAGGGGTAAGTTTTGGAATATATTGGTCTATAGCTTTTAGTCCTAATTTCGGCTTTAACGTTCGTGACATATGTTAATTTTTTATCTGGTTCAGCAAATAATGTTGGGCAAGAGTTAAAGAGTTGTTTAAATCTTTCGTTATCTTCGGGACTCAAATGATTTAGCCTTAATGTAGAGTGTGCAATAGAGTTAATTGCTAACTGGTGGATGGGGTATTCATATTTATTGAGTAATGTAAAATAGTTCTCCTTAGTAAAAATTACTGCGTTTAAACTTTTCATTGTATCGTTACCTATTATGGCATCAAAGGTTCTTAACTTGGGCAAAACGTGAAATTTTAATTTACCTACTTCATCACCGAAAACACTGATATTAGCATGATGAGTAATTTTGACGGGTCCACCAACAGAATTTGCAATGAAGGGTTTGTTCGGAATGGGTTTCCTAATATAAGTTGGACTAATATAATTTTTGTTCGATCCGGTATGTAATAAAAATTTTAGTTCATTGCCATTTTGCATTTTGAAACTATAGTATGGCAATGAGGAGTTTAGTCTAAAAAATTGATATTGTCACTAGGGGTTGCTTCGATCTCTTCTTGTTCTTTGTTGTATTCGGGTTGGTAGTCCTGTGAAGACTCGTAGTACCCTTCAGGATATTCTAATATTTCATTATTGTATTCTATTGGGTCAGTTTCTGTAACTTCAGTATTGTAGATCCGTTGCATTTTATTAGGAGTCTGTATTATCTGTGATGGTGGTCTCTTACTAGCTTGATTATTATTAGCTTGCGCTGATCCATTACTAAATGCTTGTGGTTTGTTACTGAATGTTTGCTGCCTATTATAAAATTTTTGATTTTGTTGATACTGAGGCCTATTCTGATAATTTATTTGCTTCGTTTGAACAGAGCGATAAAATTCCATTGGTGTAAGAGGTTTTGGAGGAAGAGGTGGTCTAAAGTTTGGTTGCACTGTGACGTAGTGTCGGTTTTGTCCGTACTGTTGATACGAATTTGGTCTAAGGGATTGGTTGTGAACATTTGTAAGTTCTGGGTAAAAGTGTCTTACTTGGGGTTTGAATGAGTATGACCTTGGTTGATTGTGGCTAATGGGTTGATTGTGGCTAATAGGTTTGGTATTGGTCGGCAAGCGACTGATACTATTTGTATGGTTCGTCCTGTAATTCATGTTGCCTAATTTGAGACACATATTGAGAGCCTGTGGTAAACTGGTTGGTTCCTTTACACTTAACAGACTGGGTAAGTTACCGTTCAGACCTCTTATAAATGTGTCGAGTGCCTTTTCTCTATATGTCGTTGTCATGGCATACAAAGCTTCTTCACCTAACTCCAGGCAATCGATTTTGTCTAGGATAAGCGAGAGATATTGATAAACTTGTTGATAAAATTCTTCAACAGTGCTACCCCGTTGTGCAAGTGTTGTCATTTGATATTCCAACGTGCTAACGTCTCTCTTGTCTGAGTAATGTAACATCAGACATTTTTTTATCTTACCCCAATTTAATGGGGTGCGGTAAGACTCAAGGGCCGTGTCAGCTTCGCCAACTATCTTGTGTCTTATTGTATGCAGGATAGCAAAATATTTTGGGGTGTTCTTATTCTGTCCGTACATTAATAATATTGTAATAATTCTCTTAAACATTTTACCACATCCGGAACTCTTTCGGATGCGTCCACGTTAATGCTAAAATCTACAGGATGTTCAACTTCTTCTTCGATTTGTGGGTGTAATATGGTCGAAACTGTTTCCGATATTAACGAAACGAGTTCTCTTTTTTGATTAGGAGTGAAAGTGGAAGGGATGTTAGGAGGGGAAACGTTAGTGCTGGATGAGTGCAGATTTAATCTCGACAATGTCGATGCTATTTGTTCTTCCTGACTCATTTTGTTCACTTGTTTCTGATTATTTAAATTAATTTTTTTTTTTTTTTTTTTTTTTGTACAGTGTTAACTTTTCTTTTGTTATAACAATAATTATTTCCTTTCACATAACCTTACTTACTAATGATCTTAATATCAAACTTACATAAATATCATTTGCATTTTCCTGTGTTGATAATGTTTCCTCCTTTGTGTGATTAATTTAGATTTC
Organism: Bactrocera tryoni; assembly: GCF_016617805.1. NCBI lineage: Eukaryota > Metazoa > Arthropoda > Insecta > Diptera > Tephritidae > Bactrocera > Bactrocera tryoni. The sequence goes on along the minus strand of NW_024395616.1, from coordinate 18,662 downwards.
TCCTCTTGTAGTGGTATTTGTTGTATTGGTTCTATTTGATGAATTAATTTAAATCTTTCCTCTTGTAGTTGTATTTGTTGTATTTGCTGAATTAGTTTAAATCTTTCTTCTAGTAGTTGTATTTGTTGTATTGGTTGTATTTGATGAATTAATTTAAATCTTTTATCTTGTAGTTGTATTTGTTGTATTGGTTGTATTTGATGAATTAACTTAAATCTTTCCTCTAGGAGTTGTATTTGTTGTATTGGTTGTATTTGATGAATTAATTTAAATCTTTCCTTTTATAGTTGTATTATTTTACACTTGTTTAATTTATTCTAAATTTCCCCGTCACGCACTTTTTGTTCAATGTATTTGTATTTAGCTTATGCTTTTCGTTCGGCTGGGTTGATACTGCCCGTCCTTTTTCCGAAAGGTACTAAGGGGCCGAGTACGAAATGTTATTTAGGTTTCGTCCGCGAGTATAAAAAATATTATTATTTTTTCCTCACGGTCCCTGCTCGAGCGCCACATAAAAAATAAAACAATGCGTTTTTATAAGCAGCACTATGTGCTTCTGTTGAGCTTTATTACAAAACTAATTACACTTAACTTTAAAGTTTATAATCTAACCTATGCTTGAGCCGGCCTACGTGACCAAAGATGCTTGGTCAGCTAAAAGGGTTCGCGCGTGTAGCGCTCACCTGCAGCTATTTGGTTTTGGGGGAGAAGACATGGTTGCGCGTGTTTCGCTCACTTAAGAATTTAGCGGATGCGCGTTTAGCGCAGTTGCACTTTTAGTTGTAATAGGACTCCAAAGTATGCAAACGGTTTGTATGTTTCTAGCATATAATGTGGGAATGGAATTTATGTAGAAATTTATAAAATATTGTGTTAACTTATATGCACATTTTGTAATCGATATTGAGTTGCTGCAAATCATTAGTTTAACATATTTAAGTTAATTTACCTTCTTAATCTTACTGAAGGGGACATAAGGCTATAACGGCTGTGCATTTGGAAGTATTCCACAATCTACTATTAAGGTATAAAGTCGATTTTCTTGTATATACTCATTCAGCAATCGATACTGCGTTGCCGCAAGTCATTAGTTTAAAATATTTAAGTTAATTAACCTTCTTCATCTTACTGAAGTAAACATAATGCCATAACGGCAGTGCATTTGGAAGAGATCCACAATCTTATGTTAAGGTATAAAGTCGATTTTCTTGTATATACTCATTTAGCAATCGATATTGTGTTGCTTCAAATCATTTATTCAACATGTTTAATTTAATTAGCCTTCTACATCTTACTGAAGTGGAATTAATACCATAACGGCAGCGCATTTGGAAGAGTTCCACAGCCCTATATTAAGGTATAAAGTCGATTTTCTTGTATATATTTACACATTTAGTAATTAAATTTTTTGAGTTGCTTCAAATAATTTTCTTCACTTATTTAAGTTACATAATTAACATTCTTCATCTTACTGAAGTTGACAGAAAGCCATAACGGCACTGCATTTGGAAGAATTCCACAGCCCTATATTAAGGTATAAAGTCGATTTTCTTGTATATACACATATAGCAATCGATATTGTGTTGCTTCAAATCATTTACTTCACTTATTTAAGTAAATTAACATTCTTCATCTTACTGAAGTTGACATAAAGCCATAACGGCAGTGCATTTGGAAGAGTTCCACAATCTTATATTAAGGTATAAAGTCGATTTTCTTGTATATACACATTAAGCAATCGATACTGAGTTGCTTCAAATCATTTATTCAACATGTTTAAGTTAATTAGCCTTCTTCATCTTACTGAAGTGGAATTAATGCCATAACGGCAGCGCATTTGGAAGAATTCCACAGCCCTATATTAAGGTATAAAGTCGATTTTCTTGTATATACTCATTTACAATCGATATTGAGATGCCTCAAATCATATATTCAACATGTTTAAGTTAATTAGCCTACTTCATCTTACTGAAGTTGACATAATGCCATAACGGCAGCGCATTTGGAAGAATTCCACAGCCCTATATTAATGTATAAAGTCGATTTTCTTGTATATACACCTTTAGCAACCGATATTGAGTTGCTGGAAATCATTAATTTGACATACTTAAGTTAATTAACCTTCTTCATCTTACTGAAGTGGACATAAAGCCATAACGGCAGTGCATTTGGAAGAATTCCGCAGTCTTATATTAAGTTATAAAGTCGATTTTCTTGTATATACACATATAGCAATCGATATTGTGTTGCTTCAAATCATTTACTTCACTTATTTAAGTAAATTAAAATTCTTCATCTTACTGAAGTTGACATAAAGCCATAACGGCAGTGCATTTGGAAGAGTTCCACAATCTTATATTAAGGTATAAAGTCGATTTTCTTGTATATACACATTTAGCAATCGATATTGAGTTGCTTCAAATCATTATTCAACATGTTTAAGTTAATTAGCCTTCTTCATCTTACTGAAGTGGAATTAATGCCATAACGGCAGCGCATTTGGAAGAATTCCACAGCCCTATATTAAGGTATAAAGTCGATTTTCTTGTATATACTCATTTACAATCGATATTGAGTTGCTTCAAATCATATATTCAACATGTTTAAGTTAATTAGCCTTCTTCATCTTACTGAAGTTGACATAATGCCATAACGGCAGCGCATTTGGAAGAATTCCACAGCCCTATATTAATGTATAAAGTCGATTTTCTTGTATATACACCTTTTGCAACCGATATTGAGTTGCTGGAAATCATTAATTTGACATACTTAAGTTAACTAACCTTCTTCATCTTACTGAAGTGGACATAAAGCCATAACGGCAGTGCATTTGGAAGAATTCCACAATCTTATAGTAAGGTATAAAGTCGATTTTCTTGTATATACACATTAAGCAATCGATACTGAGTTGCTTCAAATCATTTATTCAACATGTTTAAGTTAATTAGCCTTCTTCATCTTACTGAAGTGGAACTAATGCCATAACGGCAGCGCATTTGGAAGAATTCCACAGCCCTATATTAAGGTATAAAGTCGATTTTCTTGTATATACTCATTTAGCAATCGATATTGAGTTGCTTCAAATCATATATTCAACATGTTTAAGTTAATAAGCCTTCTTCATCTTACTGAAGTGGAACTAATGCCATAACGGCAGCGCATTTGGAAGAATTCCACAGCCCTATATTAAGGTATAAAGTCGATTTTCTTGTATGTACTCATTTAGCAATCGATATTAAGTTGCTTCAAATCATATATTCAACATGTTTAAGTTAATAAGCCTTCTTCATCTTACTGAAGTGAATTAATGCCATAACGGCAGCGAATTTGGAAGAATTCCACAGCCCTATATTAAGGTATAAAGTCGATTTTCTTGTATATACACATTTAGCAACCGATATTGAGTTCCTGGAAATCATTAATTTGACATACTTAAGTTAATTAACCTTCTTCACCTTACTGAAGTGGAATTAATGCCATAACGGCAGCGCATTTGGAAGAATTCCACAGCGCTATATTAATGTATAAAGTCGATTTTCTTGTATATACACATTTAGCAATCGATATTGAGTTGCTTCAAATCATTTATTTAACATGTTTAAGTTAATTAGCCTTCTTCATCTTACTGAAGTGGAACTATTGCCATAACATCAGCGCATTTGGAAGAATTCCACAGCCCTCTATTAAGGTATAAAGTCGATTTTCTTGTATATACACATTAAGCAATCGATATTGAGTTGCTTCAAATCATTTATTCAACATGTTTAAGTTAATTAGCCTTCTTCATCTTACTAAAGTGGAATTAATGCCATAACGGCAGCGCATTTGGAAAAATTCCACAGCCCTATATTAAGGTATAAAGTCGATTTTCTTGTATATACACATTTAGTAACCGATATTGAGTTGCTGGAAATCATTAATTTAACACATTTAAGTAAATTAACATTCTTCATCTTACTGAAGTGGACATAAAGCCATAACGGCAGTGCATTTGGAAGAATTCCACAATCTTATATTAAGGTATAAAGTCGATTTTCTTGTATATACACATTAAGCAATCGATACTGAGTTGCTTCAAATCATATATTCAACATGTTTAAGTTAATTAGCCTTATTCATCTTACTGAAGTTGACATAATGCCATAACGGCAGCGAATTTGGAAGAATTCCACAGCCCTATATTAATGTATAAAGTCGATTTTCTTGTGTATACACCTTTTGCAACCGATATTGAGTTGCTGGAAATCATTAATTTGACATACTTAAGTTAACTAACCTTCTTCATCTTACTGAAGTGGACATAAAGCCATAACGGCAGTGCATTTGGAAGAAATCCACAATCTTATAGTAAGGTATAAAGTCGATTTTCTTGTATATACACATTAAGCAATCGATACTGAGTTGCTTCAAATCATTTATTCAACATGTTTAAGTTAATTAGCCTTCTTCATCTTACTGAAGTGGAACTAATGCCATAACGGCAGCGCATTTGGAAGAATTCCACAGCCCTATATTAAGGCATAAAGTCGATTTTCTTGTATATGCTCATTTAGCAATCGATATTGAGTTGCTTCAAATCATATATTCAACATGTTTAAGTTAATAAGCCTTCTTCATCTTACTGAAGTGGAACTAATGCCATAACGGCAGCGCATTTGGAAGAATTCCACAGCCCTATATTAAGGTATAAAGTCGATTTTCTTGTATGTACTCATTTAGTAATCGATATTAAGTTGCTTCAAATCATATATTCAACATGTTTAAGTTAATAAGCCTTCTTCATCTTACTGAAGTGGAATTAATGCCATAACGGCAGCGAATTTGGAAGAATTCCACAGCCCTATATTAAGGTATAAAGTCGATTTTCTTGTATATACACATTTAGCAACCGATATTGAGTTCCTGGAAATCATTAATTTGACATACTTAAGTTAATTAACCTTCTTCATCTTACTGAAGTGGACATAAAGCCATAACGGCAGCGCATTTCTAAGAATTCCACAGCCCTATATTAATGTATAAAGTCGATTTTCTTGTATATACACATTTAGCAATCGATATTGAGTTGCTTCAAATTATTTATTTAACATGTTTAAGTTAATTAGCCTTCTTCATCTTACTGAAGTGGAACTATTGCCATAACATCAGCGCATTTGGAAGAATTCCACAGCCCTATATTAAGGTATAAAGTCGATTTTCTTGTATATACACATTAAGCAATCGATATTGAGTTGCTTCGAATCATTTATTCAACATGTTTAAGTTAATTAGCCTTCTTCATCTTACTAAAGTGGAATTAATGCCATCACGACAGCGCATTTGGAAAAATTCCACAGCCCTATATTAAGGTATAAAGTCGATTTTCTTGTATATACACATTTAGCAACCGATATTGAGTTGCTGGAAATCATTAATTTAACACATTTAAGTAAATTAACATTCTTCATCTTACTGAAGTGGACATAAAGCCATAACGGCAGTGCATTTGGAAGAATTCCACAATCTTATAGTAAGATATAAAGTCGATTATCTTGTACATACACATATAGCAATCGATATTGTGTTGCTTAAAATCATTTACTTCACTTATTTAAGTAAATTTACATTCTTCATCTTACTGAAGTTGACGTAAAGCCATAACGGCAGTGCATTTGGAAGAGTTCCACAATCTTATATTAAGGTATGAAGTCGATTTTCTTGTATATACACATTTACAATCGATAATGAGTTGCTTCAAATCAATAATTCAACATGTTTAAGTTAATTAGCCTTCTTCATCTTACTGAAGTGGAATTAATGCCATAACGGCAGCGCATTTGGAAGAATTCCACAGCCCTATATTAAGGTATAAAGTCGACTTTCTTGTATATACTCATTTACAATGGATATTGAGTTGCTTCAAATCATTTATTCAACATGTTTAAGTTAATTAGCCTTCTTCATCTTACTGAAGTTGACATAATGCCATAACGGCAGCGCATTTGGAAGAATTCCACAGCCCTTTATTAAGGTATAAAGTCGATTTTCTTGTATATACACCTTTAGCAACCGATATTGAGTTGCTGGAAATCATTAATTTGACATACTTAAGTTAATTAACCTTCTTCATCTTACTGAAGTGGACATAAAGCCATAACGGCAGTGCATTTGGAGGAGTTCCACAATCTTATATTAAGGTATAAAGTCGATTTTCTTGTATATACACATTAAGCAATCGATACTGAGTTGCTTTAAATCATTTATTCAACATGTTTAAGTTAATTAGCCTTCTTCATCTTACTGAAGGGGAATTATTGCCATTACAGCAGCGCATTTGGAAGAATTCCACAGCCATGGACATAAAGCCATAACGGCAGTGCATTTGGAAGAGTTCCACAATCTTATATTAAGGTATAAAGTCGATTTTCTTGTATATACACATTTAGCAATCGATACTGAGTTGATTCAAATCATTTATTCAACATGTTTAAGTTAATTAGCCTTCTTCATCTTACTGAAGTGGAATTATTGCCATAACAACAGCGCATTTGGAAGAATTCCACAGCCCTATATTAAGGTATAAAGTCGATTTTCTTGTATATAATCATTTAGCAATCGATATTGAGTTGCTTCAAATCATATATTCAACATGTTTAAGTTAATTAGCCTTCGTCATCTTACTGAAGTTGACATAATGCCATAACGGCAGCGCATTTGGAAGAATTCCACAGCCCTATATTAATGTATAAAGTCGATTTTCTTGTATATACACCTTTAGCAACCGATATTGAGTTGCTGGAAATCATTAATTTAACATATTTAAGTAAATTAAAATTCTTCATCTTACTGAAGTTGACATAAAGCCATAACGGCAGTGCATTTGGAAGAGTTCCACAATCTTATATTAATGTATAAAGTCGATTTTCTTGTATATACACAGTTAGCAATCGATATTGAGTTGCTTCAAATCATTTATTCAACATGTTTAAGTTAATTAGCCTTCTTCATCTTACTGAAATGGAATTAATGCCATAACGGCAGCGCATTTGGAAGAATTCCACAGCCCTATATTAAGGTATAAAGTCGATTTTCTTGTATATACACATTTAGCAATCGATATTGAGTTGCTTCAAATCATATATTCAACATGTTTAAGTTAATAAGCATTCTTCATCTTACTGAAGTGGAACTAATGCCATAACGGCAGCGCATTTGGAAGAGTTCCACAATCTTATATTAAGGTATAAAGTCGATTTTCTTGTATATACACATTTTAATTAGCCTTCTTCATCTTACTGAAGTGGAATTAATGCCATAACGGCAGCGAATTTGGAAGAATTCCACAGCCCTATATTAATGTATAAAGTCGATTTTCTTGTATATACACCTTTAGCAACCGATATTGAGTTGCTGGAAATCATTAATTTAACATATTTAAGTAAATTAAAATTCTTCATCTTACTGAAGTTGACATAAAGCCATAACGGCAGTGCATTTGGAAGAGTTCTACAATCTTATATTAATGTATAAAGTCGATTTTCTTGTATATACACAGTTAGCAATCGATATTGAGTTGCTTCAAATCATTTATTCAACATGTTTAAGTTAATTAGCCTTCTTCATCTTACTGAAGGGGAATTATTGCCATAACAGCAGCGCATTTGGAAGAATTCCACAGCCCTATATTAAGGTATAAAGTCGATTTTTTTGTATATACACATTTAGCAATCGATATTGAGTTGCTTCAAATCATATATTCAACATGTTTAAGTTAATAAGCCTTCTTCATCTTACTGAAGTGGAATTAATGCCATAACGGCAGCGCATTTGGAAGAATTCCACAGCCCTATATTAAGGTATAAAGTCGATTTTCTTGTATATACTCATTTAGCAATCGATATTAGTTGCTTCAAATCATATATTCAACATGTATAAGTTAATAAGCCTTCTTCATCTTACTGAAGTGGAATTAATGCCATAACGGCAGCGAATTTGGAAGAATTCCACAGCCCTATATTAAGGTATAAAGTCGATTTTCTTGTATATACACATTTAGCAACCGATATTGAGTTCTTGGAAATCATTAATTTGACATACTTAAGTTAATTAACCTTCTTCATCTTACTGAAGTGGACATAAAGCCATAACGGCAGTGCATTTGGAAGAATTCCACAATCTTATATTAAGGTACAAAGTCGATTTTCTTGTATATACACATTTAGCAATCGATAATGAGTTGCTTCAAGTCATTAGTTCAACATGTTTAAGTTAATTAGCCTTCTTCATCTTACTGAAATGGAATTAATGCCATAACGGCAGCGCATTTGGAAGAATTCCACAGCGCTATATTAATGTATTAAGTCGATTTTCTTGTATATACACATTTAGAAATCGATATTGAGTTGCTTCAAATCATTTATTCAACATGCTTAAGTTAAATAACATTCTTCATCTTACTGAAGTTGACATAAAGCCATAACGGCAGTGTATTTGGAAGAGTTCCACAATCTTATATTAAGGTATAAAGTCGATTTTCTTGTATATACACATTAAGCAACCGATATTGAGTTGCTTCAAATCATTTATTCAACATGTTTAAGTTAATTAGCCTTCTTCATCTTACTGAAGTGGAAATAATGCCATAACGGCAGCGCATTTGGAAGAGTTCCACAATCTTATATTAAGGTATAAAATCGATTTTCTTGTATATACACATTTAGCAATCGATAATGAGTTGCTTCAAATCATTTATTCAACGTGTTTAATTTAATTAGCCTTCTTCATCTTACTGAAGGGGAATTAATGCCATAACGGCAGCGCATTTGGAAGAATTCCACAGCCCTATATTAATGTATAAAGTCGATTTTCTTGTATATACACCTTTAGCAACCGATATTGAGTTGCTCGAAATCATTAATTTAACATATTTAAGTAAATCAAAATTCTTCATCTTACTGAAGTTGACATAAAGCCATAACGGCAGTGCATTTGGAAGAGTTCCACAATCTTATATTAAGGTATAAAGTCGATTTTCTTGTATATGCACAGTTAGCAATCGATATTGAGTTGCTTCAAATCATTTATTCAACATGTCTAAGTTAATTAGCCTTCTTCATCTTACTGAAGGGGAATTATTGCCATAACAGCAGCGCATTTGGCAGAATTCCACAGCCCTATATTAAGGTATAAAGTCGATTTTCTTGTATATACAAATTTAGCAACCGATATTGAGTTCCTGGAAATCATTAATTTGACATACTTAAGTTAATTAACCTTCTTCATCTTACTGAAGTGGACATAAAGCCATAAAGGCAGTGCATTTGGAGAATTCCACAATCTTGAATTAAAGCACAAAGTCGATTTTCTTGTATATACACATTTAGCAATCGATATTTAGTTGCTTCAAATCATTAGTTTAACATATTTAATTTAATTAACCTGCTTCATCTTACTGAAGTGGACATAAAGCTATAACGGCAGCGAATTTGGAAGAATTCCACAAACTTATATTAAGGTATAAAGTCGATTTTCGTGTATATACTCATTTAGCGATCGATATTGAGTTGCTGAAAATCATTAATTTAACATATTTAAGTTAATTGACCTTCTTCATCTTACTGAAGTGGACATAAAGTCATAACGGCAGCGCATTTGGCAGAACTACACAGCCTTATATTAAGGTAGAAAGTAAATTTTTTTGTATATACACATTTAGCAATCGATATTGCGTTGCTGAAAATCATTAATTTAACATACTAAAGTTAATTAGCCTTCTTCATCTTACTGAAGTGGACATATAGCCATAACGGCAGTGCATTTGGAAGAATTCCACAATCTTATATTCAGGTACAAAGTCGACTTTCTTGTATATACACATTAAGCAATCGATACTGAGTTGCTTCAAATCATTTATTCAACATGTTTAAGTTAATTAGCCTTCTTCATCTTACTGAAGGGGAATTATTGCCATTACAGCAGCGCATTTGGAAGAATTCCACAGCCATGGACATAAAGCCATAACGGCAGTGCATTTGGAAGAGTTCCACAATCTTATATTAAGGTATAAAGTCGATTTTCTTGTATATACACATTTAGCAATCGATACTGAGTTGATTCAAATCATTTATTCAACATGTTTAAGTTAATTAGCCTTCTTCATCTTACTGAAGTGGAATTATTGCCATAACAACAGCGCATTTGGAAGAACTACACAGCCTTATATTAAGGTAGAAAGTCAATTTTTTTGTATATACACATTTAGCAATCGATATTGAGTTGCTGGAAATCATTAATTTGACATACTTAAGTTAATTAACCTTCTTCATCTTACTGAAGTGGACATAAAGCCATAACGGCAGTGCATTTGGAGGAGTTCCACAATCTTATATTAAGGTATAAAGTCGATTTTCTTGTATATACACATTAAGCAATCGATACTGAGTTGTTTCAAATCATTTATTCAACATGTTTAAGTTAATTAGCCTTCTTCATCTTACTGAAGGGGAATTATTGCCATTACAGCAGCGCATTTGGAAGAATTCCACAGCCATGGACATAAAGCCATAACGGCAGTGCATTTGGAAGAGTTCCACAATCTTATATTAAGGTATAAAGTCGATTTTCTTGTATATACACATTTAGCAATCGATACTGAGTTGATTCAAATCATTTATTCAACATGTTTATGTTAATTAGCCTTCTTCATCTTACTGAAGTGGAATTATTGCCATAACAACAGCGCATTTGGAAGAATTCCACAGCCCTATATTAAGGTATAAAGTCGATTTTCTTGTATATAATCATTTAGCAATCGATATTGAGTTGCTTCAAATCATATTTTCAACATGTTTAAGTTAATTAGCCTTCTTCATCTTACTGAAGTTGACATAATGCCATAACGGCAGCGCATTTGGAAGAATTCCACAGCCCTATATTAATGTATAAAGTCGATTTTCTTGTATATACACCTTAAGCAACCGATATTGAGTTGCTGAAAATCATTAATTTAACATATTTAAGTAAATTAAAATTCTTCATCTTACTGAAGTTGACATAAAGCCATAACGGCAGTGCATTTGGAAGAGTTCCACAATCTTATATTAATGTATAAAGTCGATTTTCTTGTATATACACAGTTAGCAATCGATATTGAGTTGCTTCAAATCATTTATTCAACATGTTTAAGTTAATTAGCCTTCTTCATCTTACTGAAGGGGAATTATTGCCATAACAGCAGCGCATTTGGAAGAATTCCACAATCTTATATTAAGGTATAAAGTCGATTTTTTTGTATATACTCATTTAGCAATCGATATTGAGTTGCTTCAAATCATATATTCAACATGTTTAAGTTAATAAGCCTTATTCATCTTACTGAAGTGGAATTAATGCCATAACTTCAGCGCATTTGGAAGAATTCCACAGCCCTACATATATTAAGGTATAAAGTCGATTTTCTTGTATATACTCATTTAGCAATCGATATTGAGTTGCTTCAAATCATATATTCAACATGTATAAGTTAATAAGCCTTCTTCATCTTACTGAAGTGGAATTAATGCCATAACGGCAGCGAATTTGGAAGAATTCCACAGCCCTATATTAAGGTATAAAGTCGATTTTCTTGTATATACACATTTGGCAACCGACAGTGAGTTCTTGGAAATCATTAGTTTGACATACTTAAGTTAATTAACCTTCTTCATCTTACTGAAGTGGACATAAAGCCATAACGGCAGTGCATTTGGAAGAATTCCACAATCTTATATTAAGGTATAAAGTCGATTTTCTTGTATATACACATTTAGCAATCGATAATGAGTTGCTTCAAATCATTAGTTCAACATGTTTAAGTTAATTAGCCTTCTTCATCTTACTGAAATGGAATTAATGCCATAACGGCAGCGCATTTGGAAGAATTCCACAGCGCTATATTAATGTATAAAGTCGATTTTCTTGTATATACACATTTAGCAATCGATATTGAGTTGCTTCAAATCATTTATTCAACATGCTTAAGTTAAATAACATTCTTCATCTTACTGAAGTTGACATAAAGCCATAACGGCAGTGTATTTGGAAGAGTTCCACAATCTTATATTAAGGTATAAAGCCGATTTTCTTGTATATACACATTTAGCAATCGATACTGAGTTGATTCAAATCATTTATTCAACATGTTTAAGTTAATTAGCCTTCTTCGTCTTACTGAAGTGGAATTATTGCCATAACAGCAGCGCATTTGGAAGAATTCCACAGCCCTATATTAAGGTATAAAGTCGATTTTCTTGTATATACTCATTTAGCAATCGATATTGAGTTGCTGCAAATCATATATTCAACATGTTTAAGTTAATTTACATTCTTCATCTTACTGAAGTGGAATTAATGCCATAACGGCAGCGCATTTGGAAGAATTCCACAGCCCTATATTAATGTATAAAGTCGATTTGCTTGTATGTACACATTTAGCAACCGATATTGAGTTGCTGGAAATCATTAATTTAACATATTTAAGTAAATTAAAATTCTTCATCTTACTGAAGTTGACATAAAGCAATAACGGCAGTGCATTTGGAAGAGCTCCACAATCTTATATTAAGGTATAAAGTCGATTTTCTTGTATATACACAGTTAGCAATCGATATTGAGTTGCTTCAAATCATTTATTCAACATGTTTAAGTTAATTAGCCTTCTTCATCTTACTAAAGTGGAATTAATGCCATAACGGCAGCGCATTTGGAAGAATTCCACAGCCCTATATTAAGGTATAAAGTCGATTTTCTTGTATATACTCATTAAGCAATCGATATTGAGTTGCTTCAAATCATATATTCAACATGTATAAGTTAATAAGCCTTCTTCATCTTACTGAAGTGGAATTAATGCCATAACGGCAGCGAATTTGGAAGAATTCCACAGCCCTATATTAAGGTATAAAGTCGATTTTCTTGTATATACACATTTAGTAACCGATATTGAGTTCTTGGAAATCATTAATTTGACATACTTAAGTTAATTAACATTCTTCATCTTACTGAAGTGGACATAAAGCCATAACGGCAGTGCATTTGGAAGAACTCCACCATCTTATATTAAGGTACAAAGTCGATTTTCTTGTATATACACATTTAGCAATCGATATTGAATTGCTTCAAATCATTTATTTAACATGTTTAAGTTAAGTAGCCTTCTTCATCTTACTGAAGTGGAATTATTGCCATAACAGCAGCGCATTTGGAAGAATTCCACAGCCCTATATTAAGGTATAAAGTCGATTTTCTTGTATATACACATTAAGCAACCGATATTGAGTTGCTTCAAATCATTTATTCAACATGTTTAAGTTAATTAGCCTTCTTCATCTTACTGAAGTGGAAATAATGCCATAACGGCAGCGCATTTGGAAGAGTTCCACAATCTTATATTAAGGTATAAAATCGATTTTCTTGTATATACACATTTAGCAATCGATAATGAGTTGCTTCGAATCATTTATTCAACGTGTTTAATTTAATTAGCTTTCTTCATCTTACTGAAGTGGAATTAATGCCATAACGGCAGCGCATTTGGAAGAATTCCACAGCCCTATATTAATGTATAAAGTCGATTTTCTTGTATATACACCTTTAGCAACCGATATTGAGTTGCTGGAAATCATTAATTTAACATATTTAAGTAAATTAAAATTCTTCGTCTTACTGAAGTTGACATAAAGCCATAACGGCAGTGCATTTGGAAGAGCTCCACAATCTTATATTAAGGTATAAAGTCGATTTTCTTGTATATACACAGTTAGCAATCGATATTGAGTTGCTTCAAATCATTTATTCAACATGTTTAAGTTAATTAGCCTTCTTCATCTTACTAAAGTGGAATTAATGCCATAACGGCAGCGCATTTGGAAGAATTCCACAGCCCTATATTAAGGTATAAAGTCGATTTTCTTGTATATACTCATTAAGCAATCGATATTGAGTTGCTTCAAATCATATATTCAACATGTATAAGTTAATAAGCCTTCTTCATCTTACTGAAGTGGAATTAATGCCATAACGGCAGCGAATTTGGAAGAATTCCACAGCCCTATATTAAGGTATAAAGTCGATTTTCTTGTATATACACATTTAGTAACCGATATTGAGTTCTTGGAAATCATTAATTTGACATACTTAAGTTAATTAACATTCTTCATCTTACTGAAGTGGACATAAAGCCATAACGGCAGTGCATTTGGAAGAACTCCACCATCTTATATTAAGGTACAAAGTCGATTTTCTTGTATATACACATTTAGCAATCGATATTGAATTGCTTCAAATCATTTATTTAACATGTTTAAGTTAAGTAGCCTTCTTCATCTTACTGAAGTGGAATTATTGCCATAACAGCAGCGCATTTGGAAGAATTCCACAGCCCTATATTAAGGTATAAAGTCGGTTTTCTTGTATATACACATTAAGCAACCGATATTGAGTTGCTTCAAATCATTTATTCAACATGTTTAAGTTAATTAGCCTTCTTCATCTTACTGAAGTGGAAATAATGCCATAACGGCAGCGCATTTGGAAGAGTTCCACAATCTTATATTAAGGTATAAAATCGATTTTCTTGTATATACACATTTAGCAATCGATAATGAGTTGCTTCGAATCATTTATTCAACGTGTTTAATTTAATTAGCTTTCTTCATCTTACTGAAGTGGAATTAATGCCATAACGGCAGCGCATTTGGAAGAATTCCACAGCCCTATATTAATGTATAAAGTCGATTTTCTTGTATATACACCTTTAGCAACCGATATTGAGTTGCTGGAAATCATTAATTTAACATATTTAAGTAAATCAAAATTCTTCATCTTACTGAAGTTGACATAAAGCCATAACGGCAGTGCATTTGGAAGAGTTCCACAATCTTATATTAAGGTATAAAGTCGATTTTCTTGTATATGCACAGTTAGCAATCGATTTTGAGTTGCTTCAAATCATTTATTCAACATGTCTAAGTTAATTAGCCTTCTTCATCTTACTGAAGGGGAATTATTGCCATAACAGCAGCGCATTTGGCAGAATTCCACAGCCCTATATTAAGGTATAAAGTCGATTTTCTTGTACATACACATTTAGCAACCGATATTGAGTTGCTGGAAATCATTAATTTGACATACTTAAGTTAATTAAGCTTCTTCATCTTACTGAAGCGGACATAAAGCCATAACGGCAGTGCATTTGGAAGAATTCCACAATCTTATATTAAAGCACAAAGTCGATTTTCTTGTATATACACATTTAGCAATCGATATTTAGTTGCTTCAAATCATTAGTTTAACATATTTAATTTAATTAACCTGCTTCATCTTACTGAAGGTGTTATAAAGCCAGAACAGCAGTGCATTTGGATGACTTCGTGGAATTAATGCCATAACGGCAGCGCACTTGGAAGAATTCCACAGCCCTATATTAATGTATAAAAACGATTTTCTTGTATATACACATTTAGCAATCGATATTGAGTTGCTTCAAATCATTTATTCAACATGTTTAAGTAAATTAACATTCTTCATCTTACTGAAGTGGACATAAAGCCATAACGGCAGTGCATTTGGAAGAATTCCACAATTTTATAGTAAGATATAAAGTCGATTTTCTTGTATATACACATATAGCAATCGATATTGTGTTGCTTAAAATCATTTACTTCACTTATTTAAGTAAATTAACATACTTCATCTTACTGAAGTTGACGTAAAGCCATAACGGCAGTGCATTTGGAAGAGTTCCACAATCTTATATTAAGGTATAAAGTCGATTTTCTTGTATATACAAATTTAGCAACCGATATTGAGTTGCTGGAAATCATTAATTTAACATATTTAAGTAAATTAAAATTCTTCATCTTACTGAAGTTGACATAAAGCCATAACGGCAGTGCATTTGGAAGAGAGAACATGTTTAAGTTAATTAGCCTTCTTCATCTTACAGAAGTGGAATTATTGCCATAACAGCAGCGCATTTGGAAGAATTCCACAGCCCTATATTAAGGTATAAAGCCGATTTTCTTGTACATACACATTTAGCAACCGATATTGAGTTGCTGGAAATCATTAATTTGACATACTTAAGTTAATTAACCTTCTTCATCTTTCTGAAGTGGACATAAAGTTATAGCGGCAGCGAATTTGGAAGAATTCCACAATCTTATATTAAGGTATAAATTCGATTTTCTTGTATATACTCATTAAGCCATCGATATTGAGTTGCTGAAAATCATTAATTTAACACATTTAAGTTAATTGACCTTCTTCATCTTACTGAAGTGGACATATAGCCATAACGGCAGTGCATTTGGAAGAATTCCACAATCTTATATTAAGGTACAAAGTCGACTTTCTTGTATATACACATTTAGCAATCGATATTTAAAAGCTTCAAATCATTAGTTTAACATATTTAAGTTAATTAACCTTCCTCATCTTTCTTAAGTGGACATAAAGCCATAACGGCAGTGCATTTGGAAGAATTCCACAACCTTATAGTAAGATATAAAGTCGATTTTCTTGTATATACACATATAGAAATCGATATTGTGTTGCTTAAAATCATTTACTTCACTTATTTAAGTAAATTAACATGCTTCATCTTACTGAAGTTGACGTAAAGCCATAACGGCAGTGCATTTGGAAGAGTTCCACAATCTTATATTAAGGTATAAAGTCAATTTTCTTGTATATACACATTTAGCAATCGATATTTAGTTGCTTCAAATCATTAGTTTAACATATTTAAGTTAATTAACCTGCTTCATCTTTCTGAAGTGGACATAAAGCTATAACGGCAGCGAATTTGGAAGAATTCCACAATCTTATATTAAGGTAGAAAGTCAATTTTCTTGTACATACACATTTAGCAATCGATATTGAGTTGCTGAAAATCATTAATTTAACATACTAAAGTTAATTAGCCTTTTTCATCTTACTGAAGTGGACATATAGCCATAACGGCAGTGCATTTGGAAGAATTCTACAATCTTATATTCAGGTACAAAGTCGACTTTCTTGTATATACACATATAGCAATCGATATTGTGTTGCCTAAAATCATTTACTTCACTTATTTAAGTAAATTAACATGCTTCATCTTACTGAAGTTGACGTAAAGCCATAACGGCAGTGCATTTGGAAGAGTTCCACAATCTTATATTAAGGTATAAAGTCAAATTTCTTGTATATACACATTTAGCAATCGATATTTAGTTGCTTCAAATCATTAGTTTAACATATTTAAGTTAATTAACCTGCTTCATCTTTCTGAAGTGGACATAAAGCTATAACGGCAGCGAATTTGGAAGAATTCCACAATCTTATATTAAGGTAGAAAGTCAATTTTCTTGTACATACACATTTAGCAATCGATATTGAGTTGCTGAAAATCATTAATTTAACATACTAAAGTTAATTAGCCTTTTTCATCTTACTGAAGTGGACATATAGCCATAACGGCAGTGCATTTGGAAGAATTCTACAATCTTATATTCAGGTACAAAGTCGACTTTCTTGTATATACACATATAGCAATCGATATTGTGTTGCCTAAAATCATTTACTTCACTTATTTAAGTAAATTAACATGCTTCATCTTACTGAAGTTGACGTAAAGCCATAACGGCAGTGCATTTGGAAGAGTTCCACAATCTTATTAATTTAATTAATTCATCTTACTGAAGTGGACATATAGCCATAACGGCAGTGCATTTGGAAGAATTCCACAATCTTATATTCAGGTACAAAGTCGACTTTCTTGTATATACACATATAGCAATCGATATTGTGTTGCCTAAAATCATTTACTTCACTTATTTAAGTAAATTAACATGCTTCATCTTACTGAAGTTGACGTAAAGCCATAACGGCAGTGCATTTGGAAGAGTTCCACAATCTTATATTAAGGTATAAAGTCAAATTTCTTGTATATACACATTTAGCAATCGATATTGAGTTGCTGGAAATCATTAATTTAACATATTTAAGTAAATTAAAATTCTTCATCTTACTGAAGTTGACATAAAGCCATAACGGCAGTGCATTTGGAAGAGTTCCACAATCTTATATTAAGGTATAAAGTCGATTTTCTTGTATATGCACAGTTAGCAATCGATATTGAGTTGCTTCGAATCATATATTCAACATGTTTAAGTTAAGTAGCCTTCTTTATCTTACTGAAGTGGAATTAATGCCATAACGGCAGCGCATTTGGAAGAATTCCACAGCCCTATATTAATGTATAAAGTCGATTTTCTTGTATATACACCTTTAGCAACCGATATTGAGTTGCTGGAAATCATTAATTTAACATATTTAAGTAAATCAAAATTCTTCATCTTACTGAAGTTGACATAAAGCCATAACGGCAGTGCATTTGGAAGAGCTCCACAATCTTATATTAAGGTATAAAGTCGATTTTCTTGTATATGCACAGTTAGCAATCGATATTGAGTTGCTTCAAATCATTTATTCAACATGTTTAAGTTAATTAGCCTTCTTCATCTTACTGAAGGGGAATTATTGCCATAACAGCAGCGCATTTGGCAGAATTCCACAGCCCTATATTAAGGTATAAAGTCGATTTTCTTGTACATACACATTTAGCAACCGATATTGAGTTGCTGGAAATCATTAATTTGACA